>NC_030438.2:8060000-8275000 GCF_001660625.3 Ictalurus punctatus | reverse complement strand
TGCTGCTACTACTACTACTACTATTATTACTACTTCTATTACTACTACTACTACTATTACTACTACTATTGTTATTACTACTACTATTACTACTACTACTACTATTATTATTACTATTACTACTGCTACTATTACTACTACTACTACTATTATTATTACTATTACTACTGCTACTGTTACTACTACTACTACTATTACTACTACTACTATTATTATTACTATTACTACTGCTACTATTACTACTACTACTACTATTATTATTACTATTACTACTGCTACTGTTACTACTACTACTACTATTACTACTACTACTATTATTAATACTATTACTACTGCTACTATTACTACTACTACTACTATTATTATTACTATTACTACTGCTACTGTTACTACTACTACTACTATTACTGCTACTACTATTATTATTACTACTATTATTACTGCTACTACTACTACTATTACTACTATTACCATTATTACTACTACTACTACTACTATTACTACTAGTACTACTACTACTATTATTATTACTATTACTACTGCTACTGTTACTACTACTACTATTACTGCTACTACTATTATTACTGCTATTACTACTACTATTACTACTATTACCATTATTACTACTACTACTACTACTACTATTACTACTAGTACTACTACTATTATTATTACTACTACTACTACTACTAATACTGCTACTATTACTACTATTGCTACTATTATTATTACTACTATTACTACTACTATTATTATTACTACTACTATTACTACTACTATTACTACAGCTCCACCCCTTTTTCTTGCCTCACAAATCCGTGTGACTTATGTCTGTTAAACGATAAAGGTTATGGGCGGGGCTGCTTTTCTTATGACTTAAGAATACTATTAGATATGAATTGTCTCTTGCATTTGAACGAATGGAACCGTGATGTGTCGTCCTCCTTGGTTTCGGGTCAGAGAGGGTCTGAGCGACGTGGTCTCAGTCTGCGTCCGAGCGAACTCGAGTGTGTGAAAGTGATTCAATTCGAAATCGACTCATCTGAAGTAAGTGAATCAACCATACAGTGCGTTTTGGGTTGCTGAGGTTTTTATTTATTTATTTATTTATTTATTTATTTATTTATTTATTTATTTTTGTGGATGTGATCTGATAAAATGAGACAGTGATGAGCTCCAACACGACACACAAAAAAAGCTCAAATAAATTAAAAGCTTGTTAGTTCTATAATTATCTGTTCATTTTATTTCGCACCAGCTCTTTGACGGATTATTTTTTTTTGTGTGTTTTCTGCACACTTGGGGTTACCATCGACGTATTTCTACCCAATCGACGAAAGAGATTTACAAGGAAGATTTCATTTCATTTTTGCTTTCACAAACAAACCGACGTTTCAAATTCGCTCTGTTTTGGTCTCGACAAACGTACTAATTCATGCGAGAGCGCTGTAAGAACTCGGCATGACTCAAGCGAAAACCCGTTATGTCGTCTCTTTTGTTCGTTCATTTGAATTTGTATGAGCGTTCGATGATCAGCATTACTTACTGTACTTACATTACTTACTGCTGTAAACACTACAAACTTGTCCTTTTAAAACCATGTATGGCATTTATTTTATAATACATAGATGCAATACATAGATGCAATAAAAATGAAGCAGAGAGAGAGAGTGAGAGAGAGAGAGAAAGTGAGAGATTAAGAGAGGGGCTCAGCTGTGAGCAGCATCGGGCCAGATGACAGTAAATTGAAGAAAGCACAATATGAGCAGGTTTGAAGGCTCTTGAGTGACTTGCAGAGACGGCCGAGATGTGTCGGCTCAGGAGCTCGCACGCTTCCATTCTCCTGTCACCATCAGGCTCTAATGACTGACAGGTCATCGATTTAGACTTGGACATTAGTCAAGAAATCATCACAACTGCGGCGCTGATTGCGTTCGAACCTGTTTGCAAACAGTGCAAATCAAGCCAGTCATATATTTTTTGTTAAAAAATAAAATTCTGGGTTAAACAGTTGAGCTTTAGCAGTTAATTAATGCATGTTCCATTAATAGACCACGTTTGAAATTCAGGGGGAAAAAAAAAGTTCAACTTCAGTGCTTGTGTTTCGCTAATTCCCTCCTGACAGCGCTGCCTAGGAACTCGCAGAAGATTACGGTTTTCTCTTTAATTATGGCAGCTCATTTGCATATCTTTATAAATCGTGATGTATGGTAATATGCGTTTCCATAGTATTGTGTAACTCGGGCAGTTAATGTGCCCTGAAAATGTCAGCAAATATTAGTTTTTTGTTGTTTTTTTTTTTTTCTGTCGTAGCACTGCGTTAAGGGAAAGAAATCTTTTTTTAAAAAGGATTAATTGTCTTCTTTTACATTTGATATCATAAATCAAGCAGTGCATATTTTGGATGTAGTGTAACCTCCTGAGCCGAACACAAATATTAGACATTATCCCTGGTTCTTTTGACACGTCTGGACGTACAAATGAAATTGGCGCGTAATACATTCTTAATAAACATATGAAATCCTTAAGGGTTCTTTGGTTGCCGCTTTGAGGGAACCCTTAAAGTTTCTATATAGAAACCAATTGAATGGCTTTTTAGAAGGTAAGGAACTCCAATGAATCCTTGAAGAACCCTTGAAGAACCTTCCCCCCTTAGACTGTACAGCAGGTATTAATTTGGGTAAGTATGTGGTATTAACTCCACATTACTGCTCATCATTTTCTTCATAATAACTAGAACCTGTCAGGAGTTTAAAGGAGACCTATATTAAGCCTTTTTTACAAGATGTCATACAAGTCTCAGGTGTATCCAGAAGGTGTCTGTGGCTCAAAATACCCCACGGATCGTTGGTTATACCGTGATGTAAATGGCGCTTTTTGGGTGGAAGATAAACCACGCCGTTTTCGTGTGCGTCTCTTTAAATGCAAATGAGCTGCTGCTCCCCATCCCCTTTCCAGAAAGGAATAGCTGGTGCTTTCAGATACCACGTCGACAACGTTAGCCGTGAAATCTGCTAACGAGCTTGTTCGGGAAAAGGTGATTTTTGCAAACGTTTACGAAATATAAAGTGCAATCCTTGTGTCTTCTGGATATGAAGTTGGATCACAACGAGTCGGTACTGGTCCATGCTTGAGAATCAAGTTTTTAGCGAATCCTGCATTGCATTGACCCGCGATCATACAGCAGTCTGGTGTAAAATGATTTATTTGGTATTTTATTTGGAGCACATTTTCCTTCAAAAATAAAACTTCTCCAGGGCGTCTTCAGTGGCTCTGGTGCCGGGAGAACATCGAGACTCTTATGTTCATTCTTAAAGCCAACAACAAAACACGTACGAAGCCGAGACGTTCTTCTTATCACCGTAGCTGCTCCAGCTGCCCCAGAGAACGTGGCTGACTGTGTGCGGCTCACCCAGGGGCAGAGCTATGCTAATAGGGCAGAGTCCCTGGACGGGGCTTGTTCCGATATGAAAACGGCTCATTTTGATACGGTTTATGATTTTATTGGGAATATAAAAAAGGAACGGATGGATTTTCACCATTATAGAGTGGTTGTGTACAAGCTCCGCTGACAGACGTTTATCTTTAAACACCGTTTAAAAGTGAATTTTGCATAATAGGTCCCCTTTAACGTTTAGCTCTTGGTACCTGGGTTCTTCAAAGGTTGGTTGAATAATTAAGGGTTCTCCGCCTCCTAGGCAGGTTTTAGGGTTTTGGAACCCTTTTACAGTAGAGTAGCTCATAGCTGCATGTATAATTTATGTGTAAGTACATGGGTATTAGAGGCTTTTTTTTAATGAATTATTCTACACAGTTAGTCAAAAGTTTTTTGGAATTTCTTATCTTTTATTACAGCTTAATCGTTATTATTTCTACAGAACAAACAATGAGGACTGTAAATCTGTGTGGAATTCATTACCTACTTGCTTTCAGATCCTAATGCGACTCTAAAGGAGAGCTTTGTTAAAGACGTGTGTGAGCGCTGCCGTGTGTGTGTGTGTGCGTGTGTGTGTGTCCTCTCGCAAAATATGGCGTAAACTCCCACACGACTTTAAGGCGTGTACATGTCTATAATGCGACTAAAACAGGAATACTCCACACGTCTTAATTCGATTTGTGTTTACTTCGAGTATGACTATAGCCAGATTAAGGTCATCAGAAATTGCTGTTTACATGCTAGTTTCTTAATCAGAGTATCATCATAATCGGGTTAATATCGGGATATCGTCGTCCGTGTAAACGTATTGATTGTCAGTGTGTACCGATTATAATTACTTTCATGGTGCAGAGTTTGATAACCATAAAGCATCACGTGTGTAAAAATGGCACTCGGGTACGTTTCATTAAAAAGCATGGCGAGCGAGTGAAACCAAGTCCAGCCAGAACGAAAAGGAACATCTCTTGTATCTGCTTTCATCAGTTCTGCTCCTTTTTGTACATGATGCACATCTTCGGGGTGGACTATTAGTCTCTGTCACTTTCAAAGGAAAGCAATGAATCAAACGACGACAAAAAGAACACGCTCTTAAGCTAAACAGGAAGCTTGAAATCCATCTGAAAACACAGCTCAGGTATCGACGTTACTTCAGCTCTCTGCGTCGGCTTTGATCCTTGCATTACGCTCCGTATTCACGTCCTCGTAAATGATTTTATTCCATAAAGGGACGTCGGAGTGGAAAATATCTTTAGATCAAGCGATTGCTCTGGATTGCTCTCCTCATTATGCATATCAAGTGCATCAATCTCGGGGAAGGCGCATTTCAAGTGGGAGACGCCGGAGAGGGCGTTTTGATGCCGCCGGGCCTCCGTGGCGCTTTGACCGATCACAATAGGGCTCTGAGGTAGAAAGGTTCAGTTCCATACCTGACCATGCTGGTTTAAGAAGGCCAAGTTTCATTTTCAGGAGGAGAGAAGAGCGCACGGCAGAATGTGATTTTGCACTCAAGTGCTCTCTCTGTATGGTGTTTTTTTGTTGTTCTCCGTACAGTTCATGTGACCCATCTGCTGTGCCATTGTAAGTAAATGCACCTCCAGCTCTGGAGTGGCCAGGTTTATTTTCTCCATCACTGCCAAGAAGGCCATCTTTAAAAAAAACCCAAAACAATGCCGTTAATAGAGATGGGCTCTATTCTGCCGACGACCCTTCCAGCGCAGGATAAATGGGTTTTTCCTATAGATCGCTACAGAATGAAAGGATATGTTCTCTTTTTAATTGCAGTTTCTTTTCATCTCTGCAAATGCTCCCTAACTGACTGCTAATTGATGTTGCTAGTCAAGATGACTCCCGGACAAGATCTACGACGAACGTGGAGAAAGTCAAGGCCGTTTCTAGCTTAAAAGCTGTATGAGCAGTCGCAGTCGCTTAGGGACTCCCGAGCCACCAAGGGGCTCTATAAGAATGTAGGATTGTTTTATTTATTTATTTATTTATTTATTTTCTTGAGAAAGAAGGAATTTTGGCTGGACATTGCTGAAGATTACTTTGTTGTACTGTACTGTTCCGGCCATTCTAGAGGTTATCAGGACGATTGCGTAATAATTGTGTTTGAACAGCTAATGTTCTCCCCGCACGCTTAGAATAAAGCGAATAACGACGTCTTGTAGTAAAAGCCGTGTGTAGATGTGTTTGTAGGCCAATCCGAACGGAAAATTCCCATTTATGTTGATAAATGCAAATCAGCTGTAAATTACCACGTAAGTGACTGGATTTACATTTAGCTCCGCCTACAGAGCTCACAGTGAAACGAATAAACAGTGAAAGAACGCCTTCTAAGCACAACATGCACTAATATTTTTCTGCTACGATTTATGAATGAATTCGTATCCAATGTGCGATTCAGTGCCATGATGATGTATATCTGGTGGGAAATAATTTGCATTAATCTACCTATGCTAGCATCATTTCTTTTGCTAGTTTAGGCTTTCAATGTCTGTTAGGTGACTTTTAATAATCTTGTCAACACTACATTTAAAAGAAATGAACTTGCTCGAACAAGTAGCAAAATCTTTTTATAATATCCAACAGAATTCAGAGCTCCTCGACCGCCTACAGCATGAGAACCGACCGCTCGTGGCCACAGAATCCTGCAGCTCTCCGGGGGCTGCAGTCCAGTGAAGCTATCGATCGGCATGTCAGGGCAAAGAGCGCATTTTCTAGCAGCCGCCATGCCGACGAAGCCAGCGGAGACACGAGCGTTATCTGTGGTGCAGACAGTGGCCTGGAGCAGACCTGAAAAATCCCAGAGCTAGAGCTAGCACAGAGACGGAATGCGGCACGAAGCCTCAACCTTCACCGCAGTTCTGCTGAAAACGAACAAAGCCATCTTCTAGAAATCTGCAGCTCGTGCTTCCTTGTGAAACAGGTAGCAGGTTTGTTTTCATACGCCTTGTAAAAGTTTGACATTTTTCTATTTGATATAGTTCTGAAAATTACTGAGCTGAATGCTGTTTCGCTTTTGCAAGTATCTCAACCAGAAATAACGATATAAAGAAGAAGAAAATCACCATTTGACAGATTTTATTAACATTCCACTGAAATACATCGTCCCTCCCTTTCTCTTTATAACCTGACCGGCTGATGGAGAAACTGTATTACCGATAAAATTGTAAAGAATCATGAAACGTCTCATCACTCGACTCGTCTCCATTCACGCTAATGCCGTGTGACGTTTAAAAACGTCGCCTGCTGTCGTTCGTGCAGATTGTGTAAGAGTCCGCGTTGGTGATGGTTTGATGCCGCATGTGCGTCACGGATCTTTTGCCACCGTGTTTGTTGAACCGGCTCTTTACCGGAAGAACATGCCAAATCAAGGTAACCTGACTAGCTAGAACTTTGACTAAATAGTTACGCTGGGCATCGAGTGCTTAACCTCGCTGTGGAAAACTAGCGATTTGAGGAGGACATGAACCTTTAGATGCTTTTACTTCATTCTAGTTCATATTTGGACTTCTTTCTTTTTTTTAATTCACCCTACAGTTCTTGTCTTTACTTTGCTGTCATGGTGTGAGCGTGCAGACGACTAGACGACTCCGATCTGGCTAAATACCGATTTCGACGACTTTAAAAGCGTGTATTTTTAATTGTGGGAAAAATAAATAAAATCTGAGCTCTGACTCCTAGCAAATTACACACAAAATGGGGGGGGGGGGGGGGGGGGGGGGGGGGGGGGGGGCATGAAAAAAAATCTGGACGTATTAAATCCATCAATTTTATTTAATATGATGTGTATACAATATATGTCAAATATATGACATTCATGTTCAGATACTTCCAAGCTCCATACGAACGGACGTAGGAGGCCGAGAGGGCCCGTATTATGAGTTTGGATACGGTTACAAATGGAAAATGGCGAGATTATGAGAAAACGAGTGTAAAAGTGAGAAACAGAGAGATGGAGTCAGGGCCAGGCTCATTAGCAGTCTGCAGCAAGTCACAGTTCGGCCATGGCCACGGTGGCACTGCTGATTATCCACACACAGAGCTGCAGGCTGGACATCACTGCTATAAAATGACTCTCTTAATAAGCCAAGCAGCTCGTCAACCCAGCCGAGGGGCTAATGGCGTCCTGCTGGTGGTGTGCTTTCATCACGTGTGATTGTTCTTTATCTTCCTCTTCTCCTCCTCCTCCTCCTCCTCCTCTTCTTCTTCCCTCTTCTTTTATTCCAAACTTGTGGATAAACAAGCCCTGGACCTTGTCTCCGCATCACTAGCAGCATCATTATAAAACTCCTAAAATGGGTTCTCATGCTGCCTCGACCGGCGAGCTGACCAACAGATGAAGTGTTAACTGAGCATGCGGGTTAATGGCATGTGCACCCAAAATGCTTTCACACTGAGTAAAGGAATATTTTTTTCGTTTTTTCCTCTTAACCGAATACACATTCCTCGCCGGATACGGATGAAAAGAGCGTCTGGGGAACTCGAGGCCCGGCCGATTCTGGGGTCGCGCACTCACTATTCAACCACGTCTTGTCTCTCTGAGAGGACACCAGAGATGCCACCCATTCCTAATGTCACGGGGACACGAGCTCGGCGTATTGCGAGACGATGATCATTGCCGAGCAGACGCGACGCAGCGCAGGACGAAGCAGGAATTTCCACACCAGGCTACAAGCGCAAACAAAAAGAAAAGCAAATAAGTGCTAAGAAAAGATATTTGAAATGACCATGATGGCATGATCCCTTTTTTTTTCCTTTTCTTTCTCATGTTTTTCTGCTGCATATATTCAATTCATCTAAATCCACAAATGAAACTCAGGTGAGTATCCTGCAGTGCCTGACCTTTATCTTCGTGCAAAAATAAAAACCAGATCGGACACACGGACAAATGGAAGCAAAAAAAACCAACCCATTCATCCATGGAATGTTAATGAAATGCAAAAGCAGACGATTCCTCGCAACATTACGCCGAAGAGCAATAAACAAAATTGTCTATACATAAAGACACCCCGTAATTACGGCATAATTTGGAGCCTCCTCCAGTCCGTGGAAATGTTTTGAGTGATGATAATGCGCCGCTCTGGACCTGACTTTCCTACACCGACAGTTCCACGCCGCATAAATCAACGCTGTGTTCTGTTTATTTGCAATTACGCATGCGATTATGGCCTGTCATCACCGTCGCTCCTTATCGAGGCCCAAACCCTGCCGCCTCTTCGCTAAACGCCACTAAAACGCTAACACGAGACAGCGGATTCCTTATTAAATTCATCTTTTTTCCATTTTCCAGAGTGCTTTTTGATGATTTGCAGTAGGAAGAAGAGTCAAACTCGTGTGTGTCTGTAATTAGCCGGAGTAATTAAGTTTAATTCGTACTTCCCATTAAAAAGGCAGCGGAGTTGTTGGGTTTAATTAACGCGCCTCTCCGGTTTTAATCCTTCTTGGTAACACAGACATGTTTGTGGCCGTGTCGAGCCAAACAGCACATGACAACAGTACCCAAAGGCAAGGAGGAATGGCCGAGGTCGCGCCTCATCTCCACTGCAGCATTAATTATTTTGCACACAGTGTTTAATAACCTCTCCAGTGCCCCCAAAAGGCTTCCAAAACCCTCTCTCACTCACCGTATCCACTTCTTCATTTAAAAAAAAAAAAACAACGTAATTTAAACGCATCGGTTCGAACGACGCGAGCTCGGGATCTGCGGATGGCGGACGAAACGGACGCCCTTTTTGTTTTTAATGTGCGTTAAAAACAGAAATGACCGCCCTCTACAATGCGAGTAAATCACTCGCTAGGCGACTTAAAAAATGTCTTTAATCAGCTAATGGCTAGTAAATTGTCAGATTTTACTCAACTGTGTTTCGAGTTAGATGCAAAGATGTCGTTTCAGTCCGCTTCACACACCGTCTCCTAGCTGCGAGGACCTGGACCTGGACCTGGAACAGACACTGCTGCTGAAGCAACCCTACAGAGAGGAGATGCAACGCATTCTTCATCTTGTTCAGATTCTTCTTCTTCCAGCTGCGAAAGAGCCTTCAGTGCCCGAAATTCATTTAGTCTCTAGTTAGGTTTTTTTTTCTTCCCATTTTGGTTAATTTAGTTTAGTATACTTTTTTTTTCTTCTTTCAATTTTAGTTTTTATTAGCGGTAATAATTTTGATTTAAAGTTGTGATATTATTGATAAATCAAATTTACTGGAAGTGGCTGCACTTCCTGACAGCATTTGACTCTTTTGTTATTTTCCTGCCATGTGCAAATAAGTATAAATAACACAAATCTATCCACGCAAGCTAATTCGCTCATTAGCCCGCTATGCAAGAGCTGAAAGTAAATGGATTTGTTATTGAGCGGGATGATGGTGTAAAGGGAGGTTAAGTGTTTCGGGCGGGTGAGTGTTAGTCTCTCGGAGCTGTGTGTAAAGCTGAGCATCGACTGAGGCGACTCCCGGAGGACCTGGGGTCAGCTGTAAGCACTCGTATACAGCTTCCTGCTTTAAACCAATAACAGTCACTGTTAAGAAACGGTGAGGGAACCTTTAATTACAACTCGACTCGGGTCGTGTTTAAACTCCGGCGTTTTTTAGCGGAGAAAACCGGCCGCACCGCACCACGCCGAAGATACTCGATGAATAGATCGATATAGATTTAGAGTGAAACGAGCAAAGCTTCAGCTCTCATCATGGAAAACACAACCGATATCTTTACATTGATCGACTCTAAAAGGTCAAGCGCTGCCCGGCTCGCGTAATCCAGTTACCCACACGCTCCCCGTGCTGTTCAGAGGCATTTCGAGAAGCACTAAGTCGAGCTTGCTTACGCGAGGACCCGTGCAGAATTTCCAAAGTCCCTCTCATCCTCTCGCCTCGCTTTGAACCCGTCCGTCTTGGTCCTCTCTCTGAGGCTTCTCGCTCTTCCTGCTCGCCGACTACAAAGGCCGAATTTTGATGTGGCTGCACAGCTGGAACACTGCAATCTGAACGTCACAGCTGGATGAGAGCGAGGCTATTGGCCATCCCAGCGTCCCTTCTTAAGTTTACAGTACGGCGTGGCTCAGAACACGTTCACGTTCACAAGGTGTCAGTGTGTACAGACACGTCCGAGATCCTCAAAAGCAATAAAGGTGACTGTAAATGAGAAAAGAACGGAAACGACACTCAAACAGTCCAAAACAGGACGATGTTGCTGATTGGCTGTAAGATTGCTGTGGTCTTGCGAGTCGTTTGTTCTCTTAGTACACTCGTTAAATAAATCAGCCATGTTATCTGATGTTCTTATCTTTCCTGAGCTCGTTCCCCTGAACGTGCCATTTTTAAACCAATATTAATTACCCAAACTGCTAATGAAATTAATCTAGAACCATCTACGTATGTTAAGCCTACTTAAGAATGCAGGGTCTATGAATATGCGTGAATATACAAATAAATTCCTCATTCATCCTGCCCTCCCAAATAGCTAGCTCTATACTATATTATACTAACTGCTATTAAACGTTCGCATTTCTCTCAATTTCAGTATCTGACTCATTTTCGCTTTTGCGTCACTTATTTTTTAAATAAAGGGGAGGAGCCCTGGAAAAGCACAACCTTGGCTAGCCAAAGAGCTTAGCACACAGGTTCTAGGATGTCATACCAGAATCGTGTGCGTATCAGACCCCCCTCCAAGAAAAAGCCTTCACATTTTTATGGTTACAGTTTGTGCGTCGCACGAGCCGTTTTTTTCCTCTCTCTAAGTTCTGTTTCATTTAATTCTTGCTGCAAAAGTCCACCTCTCTGTTATCTGAACTCTTATCACACTCTCAGAGCCGAACTCTACAAACTGAAAGAGGAAACTCCGTGGCCCTAGATGACCCTCCCACAGGAAGTGAAACGCAGGAGAGGAATTTTAGCTGGTCAGTGAAAGCCGTCTCATCCCCTCAGACAGTGGCGGGTTAGATGCGTAACACGACGTTTTAGGAATCTGATCGTGTACGGGAGTCTCACACTGAAAGGCCAAATTCTTTTACATTTCAGAACGCTTTGAGCGAGCACATTAAATAATAAGCGGCTTCTCGGACGGGCTTCAGCGCCGAGTGACTCGGACACACACTGTTTTTAAAGCCTTGTACACACACTCTGGGTCGGGTCAGAGGCCGGGCCTGTAAGCAAGACTGTATCGATTCTCCGTTATTCCAGCAGGGCAGGAATAGCATTAGCCTGGTTCTGCTCGAACACACACACACACACACACACACACACACACACACACACACACACACACACACACACACACACACACACAGCCTCCTTTTCAGAGGAAGTCCTAGTGAGGCACTAACAGCCAAGTATGATCCACGGCTCACCTTTTGTTCATCAGGTCATTTTCACGACCGCAGAATTGAGAATCTGCTCCAGTTTTGGAGAAAGAAATGACCAAGAAATGATCACGATTATATTTTTTATTTATTTAATTTTTTTCAAAACCAGAATAGTTTACTTACACAAATGAAGAAACGGAGAGATTTGTCTCGGCTGATTTTACAATAGAAGCCTGTATAAATCTTTGAATCAGAATAAATAAGTGTTTAAATTCAAATGAGTCCAATTAATCAAGCAGGAATTATTTTAGGGGTTTAAATAATAACTATACTCGCACTTCGACTCGAAACAAAGCCAGCTACCAGATGGAGGTGGAAGGAATTTAACTGTATTTTGTTAATCGACTTAAATATCATTTTATAGGTTTACATAATTACATTTCTATTTAAAAAGAAAAATATATAAAAATCTTTATTTCTCACATTTTCATTCAGGCTTTGTGGTTTTTTTGTTTTTTTTTTAACTCCAGAAATTATGAATTTGAATCATTTTTTACTAAAATTAGTACATTTAAGTACTAATCTGACTCAGTACAGTTTTAGAAATATTTAGAACACTTGAGAGAAGAGAGGAGAAACCCTTAAGTATCCAAAGAACCCGTGAAGGACCCTTTATTTTTTCCCCTAACTTAAAATACCTAATTTAGCTATCTTGGTAGCTGGTACACCCGTATTTTATTAAAGGTTCCGTACGGGTTCTTTAAAGGGTTCATTGGATAATGAAAGGCTTTTAGGTTCCACAAAGGAAACCTTGGAAACCTTTCTGACAGAGAAAGACTGTTTAAGGGTTCCAGAGATCCAACTGAAGAACCCTTCGGGCTTCAAACGTATTTCAAGACAGTCCTTTTGCTTACCAAATTATGATTTTGAGAGAATACCCTAAATTTCCACTTAAGTGTAATGTTCGTTTTCGTTCCTCAGAGTGAGCTTGTGATCTAGCGAGAGAAAGTCATTGAAATCCAATCTCTAACGTTAACCAGTTAGCTATGTCTGGCTACCGTCTGGCATCTTTCGGAAGCGACATGAGAGCCGGAGACATGCGAAATTGTTTTTATATCATCACCGCATGCATGTGCCACTTTTCAGGCCGAGCAGAATCCAGGATTAAACCACAACATGACCTCAGTCAGTCAGACGCGAGCCACAAACTCAGAGCGATCAAAAAAGCCCGTGAGACTCGAACACACAGAGGACGGTTCGGTTTTTCTCTACACGCCACCGTGTCAGAGCCGTGCTGCTTAATCACACGTTTCCACAATAACCATGCAGTTTTCTGTCTTTGGCTTTCTGAGTTGTTTTTTTTTCCTTTTTATAACCAGGCGAGTGTGGTGGAAAACGTTCCCAAACAAGAACTCGGCGTTTTCCCAAAATCTGGAGGAATACCGTCGCGCCACATGCCTCTCCACACTACTCCGCTTCCTGGGGGTCCTAAAGGAATCCTGTCTGAAAATGCTTGTGCTTTCCCCAAAGAGGCAAACTAATAAAACCTTTAGGGTTCTAGATTCAACCATTAAAAAAAAACAAAACTCCAGCCCTATTTGGACTGGATTAGTTTTACACGAGAATTTGTTGTATGTTGTATGAACGTGAGTTTTGGAAACTAGCCAGCGAGTTAGCTGCTCGATTTTTATTTTATTTATTTTTGTAATGTTTGCCATAACAACCACCATTTTGTTCATCATTGGCTAAACATTTCTAGGTATCACGTCCTCATCTAATTGTTTTGAATACGACCGGTTCAACATGTTTACTGACATGACAACCCATGCTCGGACGTAGCCCCGCCCCTAAATCATTTTAATTCAATACCATACTGAGAGATTTTCTGGATTAAATGGAAACCGAATTGGTCTGTAATACCAACGTAGAAGGGGGGGGGGGGGGGGGGTGAAGTTCAGGGGGTCTTTAAATAAATTTTCCACACTGAGACCAACTATCTACAAAAGTAAAATCGAAAAGTGTGGAAAGAGAAATGAAAAGTCTTTAGCAGAGGTTTAAATGAACTTATTAATTCAAATCAAACTCTATACACTTGATTATAGTTATATAATTATTAGCTAGAATGAAGTGATGATGATGATGATGATGATGAAAGGCACTACATTACAGTTTCTTTTTTTGCATGCGTGTGTGTGTGTGTGTGATCTTCCTTCTCTTTGATGTTGTAAGCTTTTTTTTTCAGATAATGTACAGAGGATAAAAATACGACAGCGTGTAATCTGGCACTTATCCCACGAGAGCAGAATTCCAACGTGTGACACATGTCAAGAGGAGAGACACACGTAGAGAGGGGAAAGAAAAATCTTAAATCTTGAAAGAAATGCGATGCTTCTTTCTAACTGAGCTCAGTGCACCGACTCATCACTTATCACTTAAAAAGAAAAGAAAAGCTGGAGGTTTTAAACGCGGAGTGAAATTCAGGGTTTTCATTAAAAATGATAAATACTGCGTGCGGGAGATGGGGAGACGGGTCGGAGATGGTGATTAGAGAACCGTGATGAGCTGTCGTTTACCTAAGGCTTTCACCTATTTTTATTTATTTATTTATTTTACTTTTTGAACAACTTAAACGATGTTCTCTGTGACAAATTCTTTAATATATGTGTATTAGAAACATGTGCTTAATGCACGAGTCTGAAATCAAGCCACTAATCCAGCTGACTTTTCGAGTGCTTGCAGTATACATTTGTCCAAATGTATAAAATGTGTGTGTACAGGATCTGTGGGAAAAAAGTGAGAGAGAGAGAAAGCGGTCGAGAGAGGGAGAGTGTGTTAATGATATATCTTCCTACATTGGGCCTGTGATTCCAATTTGGAGGCTGTCAGTGGAGGGTGATGGAGTGTCGGAGCTCGAGGCTTGATATGTGTGGAAAGGGCAGCATCTATAGAGCTCAGCAGTGCCTTTTATTACACACTCACACACACACACACACACACACACACACACACACACGAAATGTCATGAACATACACTGAGGCCCACACACGCTGTCATGGCCCACACACACACGCACGCACGCACGTCAGGCCTTTCACATGCTACACACACGTCCATTCGGAGAAAAGCAGCAGCCAAAGTGAACACAAAATAAACCATGCTTTGAGAACGCCAGTTAATTGAAATGTGGAAAAGGTGGCAATATTTTTGCTACGTGACGTCATTGGGTGCCCCAGGCTGGGCGTGGTCCGAGGCGTGTTTATAATTCGAGATGAGCAATATGAATATAATTATCGCTATCGTGATAAATTGTCACTGTGTACTGGGGTTATACTGTGGGGGGGGCTACATATGAGCATTTCTGTTGTGAAACACACCGAGCCAATCTCATCCAGTATGCAAATAATTCGATGAGGATATGATGCCTGCAAATTTTTAGCCGCGTGACCTGCATGCTAAGCTAGGGGGGATGTTACGGAAAAACGGTATGAATTTCGAGGCTAGTTTGCTAGCAGTTAGCTAGCCGGCTAGCTATTCGGGTTGTCTGAACATTTCAATGTTCCAAAATTGACGTGCTTTCTAACCGGGTAAATTTATGAACTTTGGAAGTGTGAGCCAATAGAAAACTAGGGCAGAGCTTTGACAACATATTTTTGGAGAAGAACGCAGAAGGTAGGAACCGCTAATTATCGTATTTTGCTCCACCCTGACGAAGATGCTCGCGAGACGGACATCACGTGTGCTCGCTGTTTAATAAAGGAGGCCCGGACGAAGCAAATTCGGCAAAACGTTTTCAACGATAATGTGACATAGTGACAGACGGAGCACGCCGTCCCTGCTGTCCGTATGGATGAGGGCGTGTCCGGGGAACGGCGGTGCTGACATGCAACGCCATGGAGTTTACTGATTTAATGATTCTCGTGGTGCGGGTTAATTGCAGCACATGCTCGAGGAGCTTCATTATGGAGGCAGATGAAAGGAGAAGACCTGGGCCTTGTGCGACACCTCCTCGTTCTCCTCCTAGTCCTCCTCGTCCTCCTCCTCCTCCTCCTCATCCTTGTGTGGCTGCTTGAGATGTTAATACAGCGGTGTTTGTTGTCTCTCTCTCTCTCTCTCTCTCTCTCTCACACACACACACACACACACACACACACACACACACACACACACACACACACACACTAAAATGGCTAACAAGTGGTGAAAGTTGAGCTAAGCTATCTCCCCCCCACCATTAATATGCAATCAAAGATTTGATAATCATCTCTGGTCACATTTTATTCTTCATATCTTTCTATGCGTTTTATTTATTTCCATATTAACATGACTGACTTTCTGTGTGTGTGTGTGTGTGTGTGTGTGTGTGTGTGTGTGTGTGTGTGTGAGCGCTCGTCAGTACAAATCGTATATTTATAAATAGGGTTGGCTGCTTTGACAAAATAATATCGATATTGTGATGGAATTAAATTGCAGCACACATTAATGAGAGATTGCGGGTCTCGCAGTGGCTTTTAATAACGTTTTCATATCTTCATAACAATTTAAAAACTGGAGAAGCAGTTGAACGGATCGAGTTTTCTGCTTTTTTTTTTGTAAAATTGTAAAATGCTACTTTTTTTGGTAGATATTAATGAAAAGTATCGTTAAAATAAAGTTTCAAGAATTGTATTTAAATGCAACAAATATTCGATAACGTACGATAAAACATCCGTCGTCATGTCTTCGAATATCACAATTACGATATTTTCAGATTCGCAGCGATAATATAAGCTTTGAAACGAAGATAACAGACCTTCTTAGGGTATATCATTTTGTGTTTTAATTATTAATTATTAACTATATAACTTTAATTATTAGTTTTATGGAGTAATCAGGACATTTACAACTTTACCAGTTTATGAGTTTATATTTTGGAGGCGGGGCCTAAGGGGCAGGATCATCATGTGGTCATGTCGTGTCCGTAATTTTCTTCCGAATTGCGTCTGCGGAGACTAACCTGACGCCTTGACGTCTTTTCAAATAGAAATTGAAAGCTACGCGTTTTTATTCCACACAGGAGGCCGGACGGAGCGAGCTAAAAAATTTTACGAAATGTTATTTATTTATTTATTTATTTATCTTCCATTCAGACTTCCTTGAATTCCAGCGTCATCTACATTTTCTACAGGAAACCTTCTGCCTCCTTCAGTACAAAATCTAGCATGTTTACGACTAGACTCTGCGTCTCTTCCACGTTCACACCAGACGAACATGATGCAGTTTTCCTAAGAAGTTCAACCGCAAAATCCAAAAAGAAAACGTAACCCCGTATTCCTAAACGTTTCTGAAACGAAAGAAAACGAGCAGCATTTTCGCAGAGACCTGTCAAAACCTCTCTCTCCGTAACAGACGCTCCTCGTTTAGCAATTAGTTCGGTGAAGTTTTTAGGCGGTGATGGGGAGGAGGAAAGGAAAGGAGAGGAGAGATGAATGAGAGAGAGAGATCTAGAGAGGAGGGTTGAAGCTCGTCTCTCTGGCTGTTGGGCCTCAGCAGTGCCCCGAGGCAGTGGAGACAATAACTGACACATTTCCTAAGCGGGCATAGTGATGCCCCGTCTCCTGCTCCACAGCCTGGGCTCGGACCTGATCCCCTAGAGCTCAACACACTCCCTTTTATCCCATATCCATCAGAGAGAGCTGACAGCCTGGCCCAGAGGGGCCTGCAGACACTCACTCACACACACACACACACACACACACACACACACAACCCAAACACCATCATCGAGTCGTGCTAGGTGTGCTGACATCTTTATGATAAACACAATATGCAGAAAACTGCATATTAAAGAATACAAATGATGATTATGTCCACAGGGCACTGGGACAACACTAACCGATATGATGGATGGGTGCGCAGGAAGGTTTTATGGGTTGTGCGGGGGGGGGCAGAAACAAAAGGAGATGAAATTGCAAAGCAGGGAAAGGGGAGGAAATCACTTTCGGGTTATGAAAATCATTCGCCGCTCGGCAGAGAGATAAGAGGAAGAGGAGGAAATAAGAATGGAAATAGCATTGCCTGGAATTATTTAATTGAAAAAAAAAAGTGGTGTGATAAATTCCCGCGAATCAACCATTTATCAAAAAGGGGGAAAAATACGAAACGCTACCCAGAAAAGCAGGTTTTGGGGCGCGTTTTCTTGGGATCGTCAGATCCTACACTGGCGTTCTGTTGAATTTCCGGATTCTGATTGGTCAGAAGGCGTTAACGAATCTTCTCTGACAAATCACAGGTTTATATTAATGCACTCATTCTAATAGGCTATGTTATCGTTTCTATAGCAACAGCTCGTTCACAGGGAATTAATAGGGAATTAATACTTATCATTTTATTGTTTGTTTTGTTGTTGTAAAAGTCTAAAATAAAAGAGCGGCCAGATTTCAGGTGGTGATGCGTGTTTTGACGTCACACACAAACGTCATGTTTTATTATAGACTTGTGTAACGTCACTTTGTTTTGCTGATCTAGACGGAGATGTACAGTTAACGTTTACGGAAAGAGTCTCCCAATGTCAAAGGTGAAGATTTCAGTTTTCTGATATGTTCAGGATGGCGGATTTTGTACTTTTGTGGGGTTACTTTTTGGTAACATGACGAGCTGCGTTTATAAAAATAAATAAATAAATTTTAAAAATCTCATTAAGGTTAATAGAAAAATGACGCTGGTCAAGGGGGATCGAATGTTTATAGCTGCTATAATGTAAGTGATAAGAAATAACAAACCCTAAGAGACAAAAAGTGTGGGTTTTTAAAATTATAACAAAAAAATTGTAATTGTTGGTAAATTACGCTGGTATAAGAGGAATAAAACACTTTGTGTTTCTTACTTCACAGCCGCTGCTACTGTATCCCGGGGTTCGGGGGGGGAGTAATGGGGGGGACGACCGTAAGAGCATTAACAAGGACAATTTAGTAACCGAGCCATAAATTGTACTCATGCAGGTCTCTCTTATTGCCAGGCTTTAACAGTGTGAATGAGTGAGTGAGTGAGAGAGGGAGGACACCGAGGCGCATGCACAGGCCTTATTTAACCCTCACCCCCCCACCCCCATACATTAATGATCTTAATGATGAGAAAGGTGAACATCCTCGCAAAGTCAGGCCACCCTAATGCACCTCCGAGGCTCGGCCGCCGCACTTTATGATGATGTTCTGTGCAATTAATCAAAGTGGCATTTATTGCTTATGCCAGACATATTAAATTGTTCCCTTGTCCTTTGGACTCAGGGGCTGCCGGAGCGCCATTACGAGCTCGACAATTGCTAAAGCTCATTTCCTGTTTTTGCTACAGGTCACAAATAATCTTTAAGAAATAAAAGAAGGTGCGTGCATTCTTTTTTTTTTCTTCTCCCCCCCCCGTCCCTCTCTGATTATAGCGTAAAAGTATATCGGATGCAGGACTGAATCGTTGGAATCCAAGGAATCATTTTTTTTGATACGATACATATACATATTCACACGCAAATGCGGACATGAGAGGGGAAAAAAAGAAGAAAACAACTGTAACGTATAACATTTGTTCCATGTGTGATGGAAAAAAGGGCTTTTCTTTTTCTTCTTCTCCTCCTCCTTTTTTATTTATTTTTTCCTCGGAGGCTCTGACGCTGCCGATTGTCTTTTTCACAGCCACAAAACAGCTCATTACGGGAGAAATCATGCTCCAGCGTGGCGTGTGGTAAAACAAGCCATTAGCACACAAACAACGAGATAATATATAATCACGCTCGTAAACGTGGGCAGCTGGGTTAAGCACAAAGGCTTTGGTGAGATGTGATGACAGCAGCGCCTCCTCTGCTCTTCTAATGCTGTACCTTCAGATCCAAAGTGTGTTTCTTTTCTTCTTCAAGATACTTCATGTAAGGAATACAGGGAAAAATCTTTACGTAGGGAAAATAATCAACGTTACTGTTACCACCTCGAAGTAGCGTCCTAATAATGGCATGTATGAAGTGTTTTATTCCTCTTGTACCACACCATTAAGCCAACGATCACGCAAAACAATTCGTTCCTGTTTCTTTTTTTACTTGTCTTATAGCAGCTATAAACGCTCGTTCCCTCATCAGCCTCTTTTTTTTCCTCCACAAAGAAGCACTACTGTCAGAGCCGCTGTTCTACAAAATTTAATCAACACCAGGCCCAATCCAGAATTCAGCCAGTGTTGTATAAGTACAGCAAGGTGATAACTACGGCGTTCTTAAAGCTGCAGTGTGTAACATCAGGGCGGTGTCATTTCAGACACGGTGTATCATTTTTATTAAATCGACACCACAACTTGAATTCTTCTTAAATGCTTTCTTTTGCTTTAGCATGCAGAAATGTTCTCCTGCGAGTCGATCACATTAACACTCTAACGAATTCCTAAATCTCTAAAAGTGACACACACGCTTTAAACTTAATTCAAATAAGGAACAATATAAACAAAAGTATTATTGATTTATGTAGCATAACTGTTTTTAACATGTTTTCTTGAACTCGATGCTCAATAATGACCTCGATAGTACATTTTGTAGGCAACGTATGCTCCACGAAAAAGAATCGTCCATCCTCGCCTTTTCTTAATGTTTTTTTTTTTTAATGTCATTTTTAAATCGCAGCCTTTAACGAAGTGTGGCTGAATCCCAAACAGCTCCAGATTCACTATATTTGCTCACTACACAGTGCACTATATGGGCCCTGTAGGACCCCATTTGAGCCATAAAACTGCATATATTTTTAGGATGCGCGCTTTCTCTTTAGTTTGCGAATTACGAATATTTAATTTTTTTATTGAACAAGTACAAAGAGATTCAGTGATTCTGATTTCAGCAGATATAAAAACAAACGAGTTTGCTTGTTTTTGTGTTAAAGTCTCCAATCATGAAATCCCGGAGGGACTGTCTGATTAACCCCAAATAAAGATCAGCTGTTTTCTGTAGGATTTTCTTGACATCATCTTGGCTTTTGTCTGCATTCGAAGCCCTGGTCCACAAAGAGCTCACAAAGCATGTACAGGATCTCCAATGTTGAAAGATATCGATCAGGAGACGGGGACAAAGGCATTTCCAAAAACTTTTTTAGAAGTACCACGGAACAGCATGAAGGCCGTCATCAACAAGTGGAGAAAATGGGGCAAACCAGTGACATTACCAAGAACTGACAAAAGGACAAGAAGGATACTCATCAGCGAAGCTACCAAGAGATCTACAGCAACATTAGAGGAGCTGCAAGAACATCTGGCAAGTGCTAATCACTCCCTGCCAATCTCTCCTGATCTTCACACATCTGGGCTAGGGGGTAGGAAGGCTAGACAGAAGCTCTTTCTCACAAATCACCTCAAACCATGTGACAAAATGTGATCTAAAATGTCCCTTTAGAGCAAAAATAAGGCAGTTTATCTTCTAAAATACACCATACCCATGGTGAAGCATGGTGGTGGCAGCATCATGCCATAGTTCTGCTTCTCTTCAGCTATGACTGTGGCTCTAGTCCAGATAGAGGGAATCATGGATATCTCCAAAATACCAATCTGTTGTAGCACAAAACCTGCAGGCCTCAGACGGATGAAGATGAAGAAACATGTCACCTTCCAGCATAATAACCACTCGAAGCACACGTTCAGGTTCAGACAGTGTCAGACCTGCAGACGTTCATCCTATCAGCATTAAATACGGATCAGAAGCATATGGATAATAAAAAATGACTATAGAGGTGGATGCACACCAGCGAGTATTTAAAATTTGTATTCCCCCTTCCTGCTACTCCATGAGTAGTTGGACTTCTATGATCTAACTTGCAGCTGCAGGCTTTTGTCGCGGGGGGAGACAATTATTTCAGCGGGACAGTCGGTTAGTTAGTCCAGCCATCAGGGTGGCATCTGCTGTCCTGCTGTGCTGCCGATTGTGTCTGATGATGAATGTCGCAATCAGGACCATCAAAATGGGGGACCCCCTGCTGTTTTTAATTGCCAGAGCTGAGCACTGGCCCATTTGTTATTACGCCGAGGTTATTACCTCACACCGAGTGTATTAACAGGTGAAGATAATTGATGAGAAGTAACCCCCCACCCCTCCCGCACCCCTGCCCAGCGCTCTTTCAAAGGGACCCGGTGTAATTATGACATAATAAATGTACAGGACGGCAGCAGTGGGGGGCAGCATTAGACAAGTAAAAAAAAGGACCCAGCATCAAGCCTTACCGAGAAGTGCAGCAGTGCTGAGAATAATACTCGCTTATCGGGTATCTGATAGGGGCTGCGTAATTAGAACTACAATGCGTGTAATTAAAAAAAGAATGCATTTTTCTCTCTCGCGCTCTCTTTTAGGAGAAATGTATGCCTACTGTTCCCACAATTCATTGATTTGCCTTTGTTTTTTTTTTCTTTTCCCTCGGTTGCTTTAATTAAGATCCCAAAGAACCAGAAGAGGTCAGGGATATTTCTGACGTGTGCGTTCTCCTATCAAGGAAATGAAAATCTGGGTGGTCTGCAGCACACGAGGAAGGGATTTGAATCTCTCCGTGGAAACGCCGCCGGGATGTCTGCTTCGCCTCACCCGACCATCAAAACAGACCAAAATAAAACTGGACTGACCAGATTCTGAGGGGGCGAGCACGAAGGCGTTGAGAGAGCAGGCTGTCGGCCCACGACTGGCGAGAGATATATTTATATATTTATATTTATATATACATATATATGAAGCGTCAGCAGCTTAAGAAAACAAACGTGATTTTTTCCAAATTATTTAGCAAGCGTAGATAATAATTACCAGCGGTGAGACGTGTGGTGCTGGAAGAGACCCAGGCACAACAGAATTCATGGGAGGATGTGGCCGTCGCCGCCTCCGCACCAAAATCCTGTAATTACTAAAGCTCAATTCTCTTCTTCTGCTTCCACCTTTTTATTTTACAGCCATCTCTGGCGAGAGCCAAGGTAAACCCAAGAGCTAATTGGCTGTGTACTGCACATCTTTTAACGCATTAAAGATGTGCACTAGACCGAAACGTGCTAGGCTATGCTATGCCGTGCTAGCACAGCCAAATAAACACGGTCATTAGTGCTCAGCCTGAGTATCCTCCTCCAGTTATCCTATCCTTCTTTCCTTTCTCTGTCTGAGATCTGACTGAGTGACTGCCGTGACTGTGGAGGGCAGGAACATGACAAAAGCAGCAGCGATGACAAAGTCTGAGGTCTTGTGCAGCTCAACGGGACGCCTAGCTGTCAAGAACCTCGGAGTGTGTCTCTGTGTGCACTCCACGTTAATGAAAGGAGCGCCTTTTCAGTGTGTGGGGGGGTGTAGCAGACGGAAGGACAGTCGAGGCCTCGACAGTCAGCACAGCTGTGTGCACTGGACTGGAAATCATTACCTTTGCTTTGTGTGTGTGTGTCTGTGTGTGTAGTATGTTTTCTATTGTCGCCTATACATTAGGCACAGAAATGGGCATTTCTTTTATATATATATATATGTACACACACACAGAGTACATCCATGTGTAACATCAGACAGCCATTTATGAGAAGTCAGACTCAACTAAACACAACACACACTCGGTATTTCACAAAATATGGATTTTGCATGCAATTTGTTTTGTGCCCTCGGTGTCAGCCCCCATGAGATCAGATCATCATGACCCGAGTGCCACGTTACATTTGAATATTTTTGACGAATCCTCATTTCCCGCAAGCAAAGTTCCTTCAGGAACAATTGCAGTGACCTTGACCGTATGAAATGTTTTTTCCTCATATAATTATCAGCTGTGTAACGTACAATTGCATTTGCACATCCACACGAATGACGGGTTACGTCTTTATTCCCGACAAGCGGACGTGCCTCGGAGTGATATCCGAGCGGAATTCATGAATACGTCCCGCTAATTATAGCGATCTTGCAAATGATCTCCTTAAATATTAATCCACATCACTTTACACAGATCGCTGCGAGTCGTTCTGTCAAGGAGAACGCCGCGTTCGCGTTCGGACTCGTCGCGTAAGCTTGAGGAAGGAACGCTCGACAGGAGCGGACGAAATCCGGGAACCGTATGGGGGGAAAAACGGTTACGTTTACAAACGACACGGCCTCGCCTTTTACCCTTTCATGATCACTCGTAAAGTGAAGAGATATTAAGGTTACGATAATGCGGGTTTGTGTGATACAGGATGTTTTGTTCAGTTCGGGGCAAGAAGATATCACACACATGTTCAGTTTCATGGTTAATATGTGCAGCTTCTCATCTCGCACTCGTTTGGACTCATCTCGCATTTAAGAAGCATAGGAAAGTTGCGTATAAATATGTTCATAGGTCAAATGGATGTCAAGATTTCCACAAGATGTGGAAAAGTTTCGGATTTTATGTTGATAAATGCCAGTTACATTACCAGTACATTACCAAGTGCAGTTAGCACCTGTACGTTTAGCCACGCTTTAAAAAAAAATCCCATAAAAGGCAAAGCTCACAGACAAGTGAAAAGCAGTAAATGACTACTAAATGGTTTAAGAGCACCTCATGAGCACGGCATGCGCTGAATCTTCCAGTAATGTAGCTCGGCCACTGCAGCGCGTCGCCTAACGTCAACACACACTAAGTTATCGCCTTATTGTTGTCCTAATAGAATGGCTAGCCTTATTTGTGTTAACTTACGGATTTGTTTTGGATGACTTTTGTTCACGTCATTAAGATGAACTGAAAATGGTGTGAAATCAATTTAAACTTCACACCGCAATCCAGTCAGTATATAAAACCACTCTGAGGTTGACGTTAGCGTTAGAGTTTACACAAACTCGAGAGAGGATGGATTTTCCTGGACATATAAACGCTTCTTATTTACAAATAAATTAGTTTGTATAAAGCGTGACGGATGAGGCACGCTCTCGTTCATTTCCAACATTTTTAAAACTTTTTTTGTGCATAAATTGTAAAGTAGAGTTACATTTTCACTTGTTTTTTTTTTTTCTTCCCTCCATTCCAAACCCAGAGTGGATTCAAACTTTTTTTTTTTGCACTCAACTGTAACGTTTCAGCTTTAACAACACTTTTGGTTTGAATATCGGATTCCGATTTACATGCGAGTGCATGAAGTGGCGATTTTTATGTATTCAGAGAGTTACACAGCGGTGTGAGTGAACGGAAGCGGTTCTGCTTGTCATCCTGTCCGTGATTGATAAGCTCGCCAGTGCAGCGAACAGAGAGAGAGACACGTCTAAACTGTTCAGCTACGCCTCGCACCGTCATGCGTACAGAATGGACTGGGCACAGACCGGTACTGCGCTCTCGCTCGGCACTGTGTAGCGAATATGTTTTGAAATGTTGTGCTGAAAAGACGCTTATTAGACGTCAGCATTCTGCTCGGGTGCGTTTTTTTTTTTTGTGCAGCCGCAAGAACAACTTGGTATTATTATTATTATTATTATTATTATTATTATTACTAATATGGTAGGAGATAAACTTATTTATTTATTTATTTATTTCTGTTCTTGGCCATATGCGAAATAAATAATTGCTGATGAGGGTAAAATATTGTCCCAGCATAATTTTCAAGCCACTTTAGTCCAAAATTACACTTACATCATTATTATCTAATTTATTTATTATAATTTGATTTTAATTTGTATTTATTGATATATTTTATATTGTGAACACTCTATTTTTCAATCTTTTAATGATTTATAAAACATAATTTTTCTATTTAGGAAAATTTCCCCCTTATACGCCCCACCATCCATCAACCCCCCCCCCCCCCCCCCCCCCCCCCCCCCACGGGCCCACCTGACTCTTTCTGGGGTTTTTTTCCCATTTTGTACTGATTTTTCATTTTTTATTTTGAGCATTTCTTTACATTTCTTCTTTTTTATTTTACAAACTCTATCGTTATGATTCGATTGACCTTTTTTTGTTCTGTTTCTCATGTTGTTTCTTAATGATTTTTGATTTTATTAAAATAATTACCATTGCTGCTCATATATCCGTACTTGATTCTTTTTATCTTTTTAATTTCCTTGTGAATAATTTTATAATAATACTTAAAAACGTTTGTAGAGTGTTTGTTTGTTTGTTTGTTTGTTTGTTTGTTTGTTTGTTTATTTATTAGATCTGAAAAGCCAACATGGATCAGGTACACAAGGATAAAACACTAAACACAGAAGGAGTCAGGAAGTAATAGTGTGTATGTGGGTGAACGGGGGCACTAAGTGTATTTTCTGCTTACCGGTAAAATGCATCAAAACATATTATTCTACATCAAAAAAGGCAACAAGTGCATGGCACATGACTTTTTCCCTCTTCTTAAGTGCCAATATTTTTGATGTCAGGCAATTATGATGCCATCAAAGCAACGTGGATTGATTTGATTCATCAGCGGCATTGAGAGAGAGCGAGAGAGTGAGGGGGGGGGGGGGGAGTGCGCTGGTGTACTTATTGAAATGAGGCCATCTAAGTTGCCTTGGCTGCTTTTCAAACTAAAGAGAAATGCAAATGCGGTCATAGATGAGTGCCTGAGACATCAGCGGGTTAATGGAGGTCTGAATATCGCTGTCCAAAACGATGTTATCCATGAAAGACTAAATCAATCATAAACAACGAGCGAAAAGAAAAGGCGCTGGCTTTAGAGCCAATTAAAAGCAGGGTGACATCACGAAAAAATACTTCTTTCCATAAATTAAGTGGCCTGCCATGATTGTTTTCTTGTTTACTACGTCGGCGAGGCGGTGTTTGATGTATGCACGGGGCACTGTGGGCGATGTTTTATGATCATTATTATTCAAATGAGCTACGCTGTTTTTGAAGGTCTCAAATCACTGCACATGAACGCCGAAGTCCAGAATTACAAATGGCTTTCCATGCAAATGAAGAGCACGGCTCACTCACTCGACCGACTTCATTTGGCGAAAAGCAGCACGAACGCAGATTGAACGTTCAACTATTTGGAATAACATTAACGAGACAAAGTTTCATGTTTACCCCTTCCAAAAAAAAACAAAAAAAAAACAACTAAATAAAAAAATAATAAACTGCTTTGGAAAGTGACGAGTAAACTGTGCTCTGGTCCGGGGGACGAAGTGTGAGAAAGCTCTGATGACTTGTTGCTAAAATGTATTGCTTTAATGAGCCACTGAACCCCTGTGACGCTGCAGCAGCAAAACACACCACAAACGAGCAAAGTTCAAGTAAAAGAACGGATTTATTGCAATGAAGTTGTGCCGGGATTAATGCCACCTCCACTGCAACACTCACTTCAGTATAAATAGATTGCTGCTCACGTGATTATCTAAAGGCCGACGCCGTGTGGAGGAAAAAAAAACCCTGTGAAAGTACAAAACACAATAAGCACTTTAATATTTAGGGGAAAATAGTATCTGATGTGTGTGTGTATATCAATTAAAAATAAAAAACACCTTGGCATTAGTAGTAGCGAAGTGCGAGGAAGTGGATCAAACGGCTAATTTCATCCAGCGTTTCTGTCCGAGGAGAACCTTCACCTCGGGTCTGACGGGCTTTTTATTTCAGAGATGATATTGTGAACACCTGATTGGTCCAGAGTTCCAGGCAGCTTTAGTCACCATCTAAAGAATGTAGACGAAACCACTTACGTTTACCGTGAAATCCTCCAATGTGCAGCAATTCCAAACAAAATGTTCTGAAAGACATCTGTACAGTACTTTTACAGAATTGATCAATGATTCTCATTTTTTTCATTGAAATGTTAAGAATTATTTGCTTTCTTTGATTAGCCCTTTTATGTATTTGAGTATTTCATCTGAATAAAGTTATTATACTTAGGTTATGATGTATATCTGCCAGGATACACTCATAACTGACAAGTATTTAAGACGTTTCGTTGGTTTGTTTGAGTCGGATGTGGTGGAATTGGTTGCCTGGTTGGATATTTTGCTGGATTGTTGGTTGGTGCATTGATTGTTTTTTTTGTATTGGTCAACTGGTTAATTCATTGGTTGTTTGATTTGATAGGTGGATGGATTGATGGTAGGTTGGTTTGATTGAAAGTTAGATGGATGGATGTTGGGTTTGTTGCATGGCGGGATGAATGGTTGGTTGGTTTGATGGTTGGATGGTGGATTGGGTGGTTGAATGGATAGCTGGAGGGTGGGTTGGTGGTTTGTTTTGGTTGGTTTGGTTGGATGGTTGGTTGGTTTGTTGGGTGGATGGTGGATTGGGTGGTTGAATGGATAGATGGAGGGTGGGTGGGTGTTTTGGTTGGTTTGGTTGGATGGTTGGTTGGTTTGTTGGGTGGATGGTGGATTGGGTAGTTGGATGGTTGTTTGATTTGGCTGGATGGATGGTTGGTTGGATAGATGGAGGGTGGGTGGGTGTTTTGGATGGATGGTTGGTTGTTTGGACGGATTGTTAGTTAGATGGTTGGTTGGTTGGATGTATGGATAGATGGCAGGTGGGTGGGTGTTTTGGATGGATGATTGGTTTGTTGGGTGTTCTGTTGGTTGGATGGTGGATTGGGTGGGTGGTTGGTTGGATGGATGGTTGTTTGGATGGTTGGTTGATTGGATGGTGGATTGGGTGGTTGGTTGGTTGGTTGGTTGATTGGATGGTGGATTGGGTGGTTGGATGGATGGCTGGATGATTGGTTGTTTGGTTTGATAGTTGGTTGGATTGATTGAGGGTGGTTGGGTGTTTTGGATGGATGGTTGGTTGTTTGGACGGATTGTTAGATTGTTTATTCGATGGATGGATGGATGGATGTTTGGTTGGTCCTGGCTGGTCTTAATGTGTCTATGAGTAAACAAAATGCACTATATATTGCTCCTAAGAATACCGTAGTCACTAATGCTATAATTTGCTAGAACACTTTCTCTGGCATGATATCCATACCACAAGTCATAATGCTGGAGCCTCGTTTAGAATGCATCACATCACCACCGTCTACAGTGTTCTTGTAAATTGACATTATAAAATCTTGTAGTTGTGGTATATACTATAAAGTGCTGTGCATGTAACTGTAATGACTTCTCAGCATTTATACAGACATATTCTAGACAGTATAACATCGTATACAGTACATAACATGTTTATAAAGGAGTTTATAACGCGTCATGAATACTGGATTCAGAGGATTCATGCAAGTTCCAGTACCGGTACATTTCAGAAAGATGTGTTGGTGAGAAATGACGTATCAGAACGGCAGAACCTGTCTGAACCCAGGTGTTTGACAGGAATAAGAGATGAGGTCCTAGTGCCAGCACTATGCAGCTCCACGGACAATCCGACCTGCACAATATAAGACCGTTATCACCGTCTGAACTCGCGCTGTCCCAATGTTATGCCTCACTTGAGCATTCTGTCTGTTTGTAGCTCATTTGCTAGCTGCAGCCTCAGTGATGCAGAGAGGAGAATCAACAAAAACCAAAAAAACAAGACTGAGATCTGTAATTACACGGCTGTGAGGATTTCAGCCACCAAAGTAAACGAGGAATCACACAAGGAGGAGATTTAACCAGTGGATGATAATCTTCCATCACCCCCAGTGCACACACGCACACACACACACCCTGACTAATTCAGCTCATATGTTGATTGGGTACTCATTGTGTGGCTTGAATGTGGTCTTTGTTCACGAGAGCGTTAATTGAGTTCGACAGCATGGCTTTCTGAATCCTATGGCTGTGTTATTCATTTAAAATTCTACACGGATAAAAAGCAATTAATTCCATTACACAGGGAACGATTTTCCGAGTTGTTTATTCCTTTCTTGTTGTAATTTTTGCCGGAGGACATACAAGAAAGAACAGCGTTAATATGGATTACAGGATGTCGAGGCGTCGAGCACGTTAGCTGGATCCTGTGCAGAACGCACAAACAAATGATTGTCTATTCCTACTGTAATTATACTATGTACCTACCGTTTGGTGCTCTAAATCTGCACAGATGAGTCAGTATCCTTAGGTCTAAACATCAGAATAGTAAACTCAACAGAGTGGTGAAAACGGTCAGTTGTGTAGTATGTCTAGCACCTCCATCTTTGCCATATCGTATTTTCTCAACACTACAGGCTACGCAAAGTGCACCGTCAAACTAGCGAAACTCGCTTCACGAACCTTTTGACACGTGGACAAACAAGGCCGTCTTCATCACCGAAACGGAAGACGTCTGTGACCGTCGAAACGCGTCACCGTGTGGACTTTACAAACTATAAAACGAAAGGAGGAACAAAAAATAAAAAGTGCTTTAAAATATAAATATTAAAAGCTATCTTCTGCGATGGTTGTGGGGGGAATACAATAATACAATATCATGAGATAAAAAAGTAAAAGGGAACTAGCGTGTCATAGACTGCTCTTTCAGTGAGAAATCTAAAAGGTAATTTCACGGATAAAAGGGACTCTAATGCATGGCAGTAATGTGGAGGCGATGGAACAAAGGCAAACTTTCATCTCTTTAAGCTTGGATGGAGAAAACCTTTGATGCTTTGAAAATGATAATAAAAAAAAAAGAAATCTCGGTCTGTGCCGCCGAACACAATGCAGCGCCTCCAGCACTTAATACAGCTGCACGGGCCATCGAGAGAAGGGGGAAAAGCTACAAATTGTGACACTTAGGGTGGCTAAATTATACCCCGAAAAAACACAGAGATGCAGGGTATAAAGAATCTCATTATAGTTAAGATTAGCTCAAATTTATAGAAGCTGAAAGAGAATTTACAATAAATTATAGCTTGTATTTCACGTTCGCGATGTCGCAACTCGGCTCTCACATACTGCAAACGAGTGAGGAATAAAACACTCGTGCGTCATGCCGTTACAGGACAATAATCAACACAGAGTGGTTGTCGTGTTGGTGAGAAACCTTAAAGAAGCATAAACTCCTCTGTCCTGAAGATGTCGGAAAACGTAAACGTTACAGAAAGTGCTGACACTGGAGACTCCTTCCATAAGTAGATGTCTCCTTATGGAAAATTGATTGCGTGAATGAGCTGTTACTATAGAAACGACAACGTATTAGAACGAGAGCTGTGATTCGTAGCTGCATTGCTGTCAGAGTTATTTAAAAAAAATTCATTTGTGACCAATCGGAATGGAGAGTTCAAGAGCGCTGCGGTGTGATAGAAGTAGAACCTATACATGATGTCGACATTCAGGTAGGAGGCCTCATGCGTATGATTTTGTATCTGATCTAAAGGACGGTCCATGTGTCTGACACGGCAGATGGTCTGAAAGTCTAAGTGCATTCCCTCGTGAACCCTTGACTCCGGCACGCATCGAAATAACCCATTAGCTGTGTAATGTGTTTAGCTAGCACGAAAGCCCCGATACCTTTTTCTTTTTTTTCTTTTTCACCCCCCCTCCCTCTCATAATTCACCTCCGTCCTCTCAGAAACACAGCCTAACGCTCCATTTCCAATTATTCAAACCATTTCCTCTGAGCGCCGTGTCCCTCCGCTCGATCTTCATCACCACCTCGCAGGGCCGGAGGCCATGGCTCGACGTAGCTTCGTGTAGCTAACAAGAGAGATGCCCGTGGCAGCGTCCCATAAGAAGGCCATTTAGCAAGTCTGATTTATCGTCATCGGGTTTGTTTTGTTGCTAAAAAGGAAAGAAAAAAAGGAGCGAAAAATTAACATCATAAAATGAAGAGGAAAGTGGAGGGGGAAAAAAAAACGAAAACTCTCCAGTCTTTTCTCAGGCTAAGAACAGAGCGGGTAATAGTTGAGTTTGGAATTTTAGACCGCGAGAGAGCAAGTGCTTATCGTGAAGATAAATGAATTAATATTCACCATTTGAGATGAAATTGGCTGGAGGTGATTTTATGATTTTTTTTTTTTTTTTGAGTTTAAATAAAAACGTCAAGTGCAAAGCTCTGTGCTTTTTAATGTTATTCCAATGGATCGACCCGCACATAAAAAAGAACAGAGCCACTTGTATTCCAGTCAAGGGCATTATCATCACGTCCTGTATCTCGGTGTTCAATGCAAATTTGGGGTTGAGTGATATTTTCAGCGCATACTGGCCATTACAGTAAGTGCTGTCTGAGTCCGGCTGAAAGAAAACGCTCCAGCAGCCTCGAAAATGTGCTTTATTCTTGAAAATGCACAAAAATAACGCGTTAACGAGTTCATATTTTAATAATAACAGCAACACACTTTTTTTGTCATTTATTACAAATACATATGAATAGAAATTCATAACAACAGCTTGGCTTTACAAGCAAACTGGTTAAACAACGTACGAGAGGGATTTGTTTACATTTTTTAAATGCATACAATACAGTGCTGTGAAAAAGTATTTGCCCCATCCTGATTTTCTTCTGTATTTGTGTACATGTTTCAGAAATTAAAACAGAATCTAAGATAAAAACAAAGGCAACCTGAGTAAACACACAAAATACAGTTTTTAAATGCTAACTTTTCTGCTTCCATATATAACGTTATAAAATACTGACTGGGCCTGTGTGAAAATGTATTTGCCCCCATAGTTACTAATTCCACAAATCTGTGAAACTGCATTCATAATGGGGTTCAGCTGGAGTAGACGCAACCAGGCCTGATTACTGCAAAGCGTGTTCACATCTACACTTAAATAGAACTCTCTCAACAGCATGAAGTTGCTTAAAAGGTCTTACGCAGTAACACACTATGGCAAAGTTGAAAGAAATTCCAGAAATGATGAGGAAGAAGGTGATTGAAATACATCAGTCTGGGAAGGGTTACAAAGCTATTTCAAAGGCTCTGGGACTCCAAAGTACCACAATGAGAGCCGTTATCTCCAAATGGAAAAACTCGGCATGGTAGTGAACCCTTTATGTTCCCAGAAGTGTCCGACCTTCCAAAATTCCTCCAAGAGCACGGCGACGACTCATCCAGGAAGTCACAAAAGAGCCAAGGACAAAATCAAAGGAAGGCCTACAGGCCTGTCTTGCATCAATAAAGGTCACTGTTCATGACGCCACTATCAGAAAGACACTGGGCAAAAATGGCTTCCATGGAAGAGTGGCGAGGTGAAAACCACTGCTAACCCAGAAGAACATTAAGGCTCGTCTGAATTTTCTCCTAAACATACCTTGATGATCCTCAAACCTTTTGGGAGAATGTTAAGTGGACTGATGAGATGAAAGTGGAACTGTTTAGAAGATAAGTGTCCCATTACATCTGGCGTAAACCAAACGCAGAATTCCACAAAAAGAACATCAGACCTACGGTCAAGCATGGTGGAGGCAGTGTGATGGCGTGGAGATGCTTTGCTGCTTCAGGTTCTGGGCAGCTTGCAGTAACTGAAGGAAACATGAATTCTGCTCTCTACCAGAAAATCCTAAAGGAGAATGTCCGGTCTTCAGTCCGTAAGTTGAAACTCAAGCGCGACTGGATTACGCAGCAAGACAATGATCCAAAGCTTAGGAGTTAGTTCTAGTCCTAGAAGTAAGTGAAGACTGATCTCCAGTTATCCGAAGCGGTTAGTTGCGGTTATTGCTGCTAAAGGTGGCATAACCAGAGTTTAAATTTAAGGGGGCACTTAGTTTTTCACATTAATGATGGGTGTTGGACAACTTTATTTTTGCGTCAATGAAAAAAAATGATAAATAACTGTATTGTGTGTTTACTCAGGTTGCCTTTGTTTTATGTTGTATTTTCTTTGAAGATCTAAAATTATTTAGCGTGTGAGACACAAAAACAGAAGAAATCAGGATTGGGATCACAGCGCTGTATATCAATGAAAAGTATTCGTACATATTTAATTGTTTAATACATTATTCTCATCTGTGGTTTATTAAACTGCAGAGAAAAGCCAATACTCAAAATATTCCTGAAAAAGAAATAATTTGTTGTATTTTGCCCAATAAGTGCTGGAGTAGAAAGAGGAAGACGAAGGTTATTTTACTTTGTTGGTTTAAAAAAAGCACGAAAGCAGCTCATATGAACTATTCCTTTATTTTCTTGAATAATTGCAGCTTTGAAGAGAGGAAGTGTATTTAAAAAAAAAAAAAAAAAATCTTCCTCCAACTTTTTAAAAACTTTTTCTAAGTTTTAATTATTGAGGATTTACAATAAAATTTGCTTTGGTCTACAAAGAGACACATTTTTAAAAAGGACCTGTGGATTTGAGTGGACCAAATAAAAAAAAAATATATTTTTTTAAAAGTTGAAAAAGTTCATGCTGGCTCTGATAGAAGGGAGTCAGAACACAAAGAGCATCACAGCTTGCTGAGTATGGAGCTGCGTAACTGCAGAGCAGTCAGAGTGTCCATGCTCACCTCCTGTCCACCACCAAAAGCATCTCCAATGGGCACGTGAGCATCAGAACTGGACCATGGTGCACTATGGGAAGAAGGCGAGCCGGCGGAGGGAGTGTGATGCTCTGGGCAATGTTCTGCTGGGAAAACTTGAGTCCTGAATTCATGGTTAAGACATTGGCCTTCTGACCAGAAGGTTGTGTGTTCAAATGTTAGTATCGCCTCCGATCCACGGAGGTCCCACCTCGCAACTTACAGGACTTGCTCCTGTACGTCTTGGTGCCAGACACCACAGCACACCTTCAGAGGTCTTGTGGAGTCCATGTCTCGACGATTCAGGGCTGTTTTGGTGCCTCAAGTAGGACCTACACGATATTATGCAGGTGGTTTTAATGTTGTGGCTTATTGGTGCATATAATATACTACATGAACACGAATACAACTCAATAACATGCATAGTAAGTACATACAAACACACTTTTACCATCGAGAAACTCCGACTCAAGTTAAAATGCATTAATCCAAGGCTTTAGTAGATATCAGTGCAAAAGTAACAAACATTGATAAAATATGTGCAGTTAAATAGAGATCTTATCCATGGAATATTTACCTGATTTATATTTCCCAGCATGAATAATAAAGGGCCCAGTGTCGAACCTTGAGGGACGACAGGAGATTCACAATGACTAGGAAATAGGAAAGTACAATTTCATGTGTAAATACTGCATATTTGCAACCGTGCACCTCCGAGACACAACTCGATCACTCACTGATACCATGCCCACACTCTGTCTGACACATTCTAACCCCTTTTAATTGTCCCAAAGGTGCGAGAGCTACAGAGGGCTCAGCCTAGTGAAAATAATGCATTATTTATTCCAATCTGCCACGTCCACTCCAGGTCTGCGAGCCCAGCTTATAGATTAATGAGGTCATATTAACATTCGCCTCACAGCCCGGAACAAGACGACTGTTGATCAAAATTAGATTAGGCCTTCCTAGATTAAGCACATTTACGCCAGTCCTTGCTCAGGTACTTTTCTTCTAGCAGCACATAATGGCATTGCACAATGCATAATGCGTCTCCCATTACAAGCTGCATTTAAAAAATCAAATAAAACCATGTAATTTTTGTCCAAAAAGTAAGAAACACTCACGAAATGCATCATTATGGCCAGAAACGTCCGCCGTTTAAGGCATTAAGGTAATTTACCAATGTCAAGTGGAAAGTGTAATGGCTTTGATGGATTTTTGTTTCGCTCATGGTCCATGGCTGCTAATATATTTTTACAGTCTTTTCTTGTGTACTTAAGCCATTAAAGAGTTGAAATGTAAGAAAATTGTCTGTCAATTTGTCAGTTATTTGCTCGCTAAATGTTGTAGCACTTACTGTCATTTGTAGTGATCAATACTTAATAAATTATGATTTTCACCTCAGTTTAAGACATGGGTGTTAAGCACCTACCCAGTCCCTAAGGAGCATGGCCTGATGGAGGCTCTAATTCGGCTAAAGTGAGGAGTTAAGCTCTGGACAAGTCCAGCAGAGACGTTTTTCTCCAAATTGCGTTTGTAAATTCACTTGGGTTGAAACAGAACTCACCCCCTGACTTTCATTAAAAACGCAGAGCTGTGAGCCAGACAGAAGGCGGTGAAAAAGGAGCCGGGTATTCAGACCGGACTCGGAGAGTTGTTTGTACGCCTCAGTCGAAGCATCAAGCGTCGTAATGCGGTGAAATGATCGCCGAATTGGCCGTAGTGAATTATAAGGGCTAACGTCAACGCGCTTGGCATTTCCCCTCCTCACCGAGAAACACCGAGACCGGTGTCGAATCCAATTAAACACATTAGCTAAACAGTATAATTATTGCTTAGCCATATTTTCAGTCCGGATCTGTTCATTACGAACACTAAAAACGCCATCGTGCAGTAGTTTGCGGAAAAGGTTATGCAGATTGATGGAACGTTATTTGTCCTGCTGGAGAAAAATGTCATGAGAACAATTAGATGACTTTTTTTTCATCCCCTTCGTTCTCCGTTAGCAGTATAGTGTTTTAATTTGTTGATTAAACGAGAGCACGGGAACCATGCTTTGGGATGACACGGCTGCTCGGTATTCTTGAGGCTCTTCCTCGGTCTGTTAATAAACCCTATATTTGGAACGACTGCTTCAAAAGCCTTAGTGTACCTTAGGTTAATAAGAGGAGGTTCTTAACATAACTGAAGCTGAACTTAATAATAATAGATTTGAACCAACTATGAAAACTTTTATCAGTTGGAAGCGAGGACGTTTAAAATCCAATGAATATCTCCGGTTATGTGTGAAAGAAAATGAGCATTTCGAGCGTACAGGATCCAGAGAGCGTGCAATTTCTCAGAGAGAAAGATTTTCAGAAAGAAAGCAGGTCCCCAGCTGTCGAGTTCTGCAATAACGTCATGTTCAGTACAATGTTATATCATCGGCTCTAGATCATCTTCGCTGCGCTATAACTGCGATGTCGTTGCTGTTCTTTTCCGACACTGTACGGCTGAAAAGTTTGCGCACCCCTGATCGTCACACCCGTGTGTTCTTGGAACGTCCCATTCCAGGTGTATTCCCGCTTTGCTGTTATAATGCGCTCCGGTCTTCTGGGAAGGCTTTCCACTTGATTTTAGGGCGTGGCCGTGGGGGTTTGTCTTCATAGAGCTACAAGAGCGTTAGTGAGGATGAGCTCAGGTACTGATGTTGGGATGGTGAGGAGGCTCCAGTTCATTTCCAGTCCATCCCAAACATGTTCAGAGGGGTTGAGGTCAGGGATCTGTGCAGGACACTCAAGTTCTTCTACCTTCTTCCAACCTCAACACACCACGTCTTCATGGAGCTCATTGTCATGCTGGAACAGGTCTGGGCCTCTTACTGTAGTTCCAGTGAAGGAAATTGTATGTAAAGGTACAGCGTTCAGAGATTCTATACAATTGTGTGCGTCTGATGATGCTGTTAAATACAGACATAAGGACAAGTGTTTTTTTTTCTGACAAAGTCAATGTAAACTGTGAACTTTGTGCAGCGAAAATGTCAGAAACGATGAGGTGTGAACTCTCAGTTATGACACTTAAGCCGCTATTAGTGGAAATGTGTTTTAACACGCAGCCAATCGTTGACTAATTTCTTTCATTTTTTCTGGGACATGTGACTTAATTTGCATAGACTAGCATACTTTCTGCCATGTGGACATTTTAAGAGGTGTTAAAATGGAAATTAAATCAACCCTCTAATGACGGCAGAGTGATGAGACCTGTTCCACTGTCGGGGGGGGGGACCCTTTCACACTATAGTCAATCATAACCTCCAGCATAGCTCAAGGTTCAAGATTTTCAGTGCAACACCATTTGGAAGTAATCAGAAACCTGTTCAGAGACAAGACCGTGCAAATAATGCTCCTGTGAGCTCCTATCAAAACGGCGTTGTTGTTTGGCAAGCTCGAAAAAGTGTTCGAATTGCAAAAGGAGGGAAGGAGAAATAACTGCAATTTACACTCATTTTCACCTTTTTGTTGCAAGTGTTGCTCTGTCCTGGGATTGGCGCGGCCGGAGAGACGGGGCTATTCTCCGAGGAGCGGCCATGTGTGTCAGGACAATGGCTCGAAGCTCACACCAGGCCCCGAGTGTCACACCTGCTGAGAGAAAAAATGACACACTTCATTCTGCTCTGCTGTCCGCCTGGCATTTTCACTGTCTCCTAAACAAAGGCTGGAGAGGGAGAAAAATAGAAATTGCCTGCTCCGAGGTGAGCAAGAGGAAATATTTCCAGCATTGGAGGGAGGACAATAACCTTTTTGTGCGCTCTATGCTGGTACATAGACAAAGCCTGCAAAACAAACGCGCTTTTACTCGGCAAGACGAACAGAGATGGGAAGACAAGCTAGAAATTCTGTTTCAGACGTGTTACACGGTCACATTTATTTATTTATTTTTTTGTTTTGGTACGATTCAAAACGAAGCTTCTTAATTTCCCAAAAGAGAGCAAGATAGCATCTCAAGGAATTCGCGTACAAATCTATCAGCTCCGAATATCAGAGACGGAGACGTGGGAATTTTAACGTGTGGGAGACAGTCAATTAAATTGTGAAGCCAGGCTAAAGAGGAGTGATTATGGCGTGACCTTTCACAGTGCATAAAAACGCTGAGCGTCTCCCCTGCTCTCGATAGAGCCGTGAGATGGCGGCGATGCGTCCCAGAGGTGGAATGAATTCCAAAAATGAGCTTTTGGGGGGGGGGGCGTGGACGCGAGATGCGGCTGTGTAAATTTATGTACAAACAAACGTTTAGGAAAGGAAAATGTCAGCCATATACAGAGCACGTTGTCATGCAGTTTATGAATCTTGTGAATTAGATAGCTAGGTTAGGACTAGTTCCGATGATACCCTTCTGTGGTTTTTAATTTATTTAGTTTTCACTCACTGGCTAGCTCTCCACGATGGGAAATCAGCTAGCAATCGAGAACGGGCAAAAGCTAACACGTACTTCCTCTGACACTAAGTTTAGGGCGTGCCATCTTGCTTCTGGTTGCCATATTTTCCGCACAATCCCTAAGACATAATACCCATCACTGTAATCTCTTTGCTGCTACGTTCACTTTTTAAAAAACATTTCACATTTTCAGCATTCGGCTAGGTTGTATGATCAGAGTTCTCACGTTAGCTAACAGTGTGTATTCCTGCCCCGACCCTGGTGTTCTCGGGAAAGGCTCCAGATCCACTGCGACCTTGACCAGGATAAAACGCTTACTAGAAATAAATGATTGTATGAATGAAAATACCATCATATGCTAGCTTTCATAACAGAACAGTACATTGTTGATCAGCATCTACATCCATCTTAGAGATGAACCAGATTCATGGTTTCAGTGTGTGTGTGTAAGAGAGAGAATATGCTTCAGGAAGTCCCATTTTAAAGCCTGTAACTCCATTCTTCTCGGTTCCTCTCTTAGGACGGAGAAAATCCTCACACATATACCCAACTCCGAGTTGTGTCTATGCTTAATCCTCCATAACACGTGTTCTAATAATATAATCCCTTTACTTAAATGGAAAAGCAATTTATCAGTATTGTTTAACTCTGTGGCAAGGGTGTTTTTTTTTTTCTTTTGGGGAGGTTAAGTTGTAGCAGAAAGCACATCGACCTCCGGGGACGTTTAGCTCTTCTTGAAACGAGCTGATTAGCGTGATATTGTTATGCAGATAAGCGCTGACTCCGATCTCCTTTCCTCTCCTGGTTTTAAGCTTTGGTGTTAAGTCTGAGAATGCTCGTCTGCGGCCGCTCCCCGGTTGTATGCGGACGCTTTGGGTTTCATCCGTCACTGCCACCGTTTAGGCTTCTGGTGATGGAGCTCCGTTTATGAGCAGATAGTCCGGTGACATTCAATGTGTAACCTATCTACAGCGGTACCGAGAGCAGGGAAGAAAAAAAGGGCAGTGGGTCAAACCTGGATGCTCAGCTTCACTGGTCACTCGAGAACAAGAGGACACACAAGAGACAGAAGCTAAGATGGAAGAACCGAACCAAATGCAGGCCTTCGCTTGTCGTGTGAGCTCAGAGGAAAGGGGGGGAAAAAAAAATAAAAAGAGAAGCCATGACCGTTTTGACAAATTCCTCCCCACTTCACTGTCATTTCACATGACAGGTAATTCATTACAGAGTTCTTCGCCAGCCGTATAGGCGGGCCTCTGTCCTCCATACCTCCTTGTCTCAGTTGGAGATGTCCGGCTTGGCAAAACTGACACGTTTGTAGAGGATGTAATCAGCGGCATAGTTGGTGGGCTTATTACTGGCTGAGCACATAATGGGCCTAAACGTCTATATTAACACATCATATCACTCCCCCTATCACGCCGGTAAATGATATATAAAAACCATGCATAATTATCCTGCCTGCAATGAACTGTCATTAGTACATTTCACATCGAGGAGAAATCTCATTTCCCTGGCCCTCCACCCCAAATCACATTCATAGCCTGGGACCGATGCGTACCTGAGGAGCAGCTGGGGGATGAGACGAAGTCCAGGAGAGGCAGCTAGGAAAAGATAGCAAAAAAATATTATGCTAATGCTTCCATGTCCTTCCACTGTGGGCTAATCAGAGCAGCCCTGAATTAAAGGGCCAGATAATTAATTCCGGAGTACTAGGTTATTGACTTCAGCTATTGTTTCTGCAGGGAAAAAAGTACAGAAAAGGATTCAGCCCTTTTTCAGTGTTTAACAAGACAGATAAGGCAGGCCTAGACTCGCCTGCCAAGGGCCGCTGGAAATTAGAGCACGGACTCGGAAAGGTGGGGGGTGGGGGGGGGGGGGGGGGGGGGGGGGGTGTGAGCGTGCTAGAAAGTGTGTCCTTAGAGTGTCCTTCCATTTTGAGAGAAAGAACTGCCCATGATTTGTTCGGGCAAGCAAAGTGGACTTGGGGAAAGGATGTACTTTTTTACACTTTCTATAAAAGGAAATTAGAGATGGAAGAGTAACACGTTAATTAAATCTCTTAATGATTCAAAGTGTAATTGCAGAGCAAAGCGATAGACCTGCTTCATCGTGGATGCTTCTCCATCATCCAGAAGTCTTTCTGTGTGCCTGACATTACCATAGTCAGTTGACAATATCGGCATCAGAAGACTTCTATATTATTAAAATTCACTGGGTCTGGTGCCTTTTTGATTGTGTGTGACATAAAGACACACACTGTGGCCGCAGGACTTGGAGCATCGAGTGTGTCTACCAGGAACTGGGCTTCAAAAGGTTGCGGATTGAAGTTCTTCAGTGAGCAACGGAGTGGGAGGCGGAGAGCACCTCCACACAATCCTATAATCCACCGTCCACGCTCTGTCAAATGCAAACCTGCCTGCGCCTCCCCAGCTGGGCAGCGCCAGGCTGAATTATTCATCTGTGCCAAGGGGTGAGAAGTCAAATAAGCCCGTTTTGTCAGCAGTGGGCAGCGGCGTTGATGGGAGGGGAAGAAGAAGCTGCTGGAAGCCACGACGGGCCACCGCTGCCCGAGTTCTGGCTACCGCCGACAACTTCGACATGGAGAGAGAGGTAGACGAGAGAAGAGAGAGGGAGACAGAGACTGTAATGAGAGCAGTTCTCATGCATTATTCAAGCAGGGGAGGACATTTCACAAAGAAATATAGAAACACCGGGCAGATTTTTGACAAGGCAGGCCTGCAATCATGCACACTGCTCTCCCAGAGGAGCGACGAAAACTCTGGCAAGTAGAAGAGACAGCGATACGGATGCCGGCCCCAACTAAAGCTGACGGCTTCTCAAATGAAATGACATTTACCTAAGCATCGCGCTGAGCTTAGCCTCGACAAACTCTCTGTTTACACCTGCTAATGTTGCTTAGCAGGTATTTACTCTGAGGCATCAGTGCTGCATTGCTACAGAAGGAGAAATCCCAGATTCAGGATATTTTTACCAGCTGTTTAAGCTGAAGATGCGCATTACCTGAAATATTTGCATATATTAAGAGCAGTGAATGCAGGATATTGCATCTGACCAAACTGAAAGCGGATTACAGGCTGAAAGCGTCTGGCGGCGTGAATGCTCGCTTAGATGCAATTTGCGCAAAATGCTTTCAATAGAAAAGCTGATTGACTACCAGAGGAAATTTAATAAATGGGAAAAAATGACAAACATAGTGGAGGAAAAATGCCAAAAATAACAATGAGCGAGAGGACAGGCGAGCGAGCTGTTTAAAGCCTGGTAGGAATGCAAAAGACAGAAATAAATAACTCTGTAGAAATGCTGAAATTTTATTTTCTGTCTGATTTCACCGTTTCTTGTATTTGAGCATCTATTATTTTAGTCATTTACAATGCAAGTTGGAAAACAGGCAACTGTAAAGGCACGTTGTGTTCCCCAGCGCACCTGCAGAGGTACTACAGTGGTTCCTAAGATCCAAAACGCTACAACGGACACTAGTCTTTTAACGTGGGCTACGAGTAGGACCTCATAGGAAGCCAAGAACCCTTCACTATCCAAATTTTCTAAGAGTGCATTTTTGTTCCCCATGGCACCTTCAAAAAGGCAACACAGAGGTCCCTAAGGTCTGGTTAGGTTCTATGTAAAACCATACAACCGACAACTTCCCGTCAAACACCGTTCCAAGAAGAAAGCCTCCGGAAACTAAATGTTCTAAGAATATATTTTTGTTCCTTGTGCCACCTTCAGCATGTACCACAGTCGTTCCTGAAACCCTACAAAGGTTTTCCTTTCAAAGTGGGTTCCAAGTAGAACCCCTTAGGAAGCCAGAAACCCTTAACATACCAAAGAACTCTTAAGAAACCCTATTTATAGTTTTTTTTCCTTCCCCATGGCACCTTCAGAGGTACCAGAGTAGTAATTATGTTCTAAGTAAAGCCCTACAACAGACAATTTAGTTTTCCAAGTCTGATGTAATTGGAGCCCTTTTTGAAAGGGAATAACTTTTCAAAGAAAACACCTTAATTTCTGAGTCCATTTTTGGCACCTTCCAAGGTACCACAGTTGTTGTTATGGTTCCAAGTAGAACCCCTTAGGAAGTTAAAAAACCCTCAAGAAACTCAATCTTCTACTTGTTTTGTTTCCCAAGGCAGCTTAAAACATTCCACAGTGGTTTGTAAAACCTGATTATTTATTACAGATGACGTTCCTCCTAAAGAAAGTTCCAAATAGAACTCTCTAGGGTGCTAAAAACCCTTAACTATCCCAAGAAATCTTAAGAGTATATTTTCCAAGAGTATGTTTTTGTTCCCCGGAGGCGCCTTGAAAGGTACTACACTGGTTCCCGTGGTCCAGTTAGCTTCTTTGTGAAACCTTGTAACAGATGACTTCCTTTTCAAAGAACTTGTTATAAAAATAGATCAGAATTCTTTGGGTAGATAATGGGTTTTTAGATTTCTGAGAGTACACATTGTTCCCTAAGCCACCTTCAAAAAGGTACCACAGTGGTTCCTAAGGTACAGTTATGTTCCACAAACAGCTTCCCCTTTCAACGAGGGTTCCCCTTTCCAGAAGAACCCTTTCCAGAGAACTCTTGAACACTATGTACTAAGAGTGTACATGTAATTTTCCCAGGTGAACCCTTTTTATACAGAGGTATAAATCATGTGGATTTTGCCCAATGATTAGGTACGTAGTGGTATGATACTTATCTGAATTCAGAAATATCTGGACCCTGATTGTGTACACGGGCTCATTTCCTGTTGCGTCACCGTACTGTGAGGGTAGGATGAGGTTCTCTGGAGGTTACATGACAGTAAGCAGCTCAACATTGGTTTTTATTTGAAAAGATCAAAAGGGGTCATGGATTTGTTACCGCACCACACGTTACTGCACCATGTGGTGGAAAAGAGCTTCGAGTGACGACTCAAAAAGGTACAGGTTAGTCAATTATTCCTGAGAGATAGATAGTAAAGGGGTCCCACCCTGGGGCATTTCGAATTCCTAAAAGAAGGAACAATATGACCGTATGAATTTCAGGGCGTCTTTATATAAAAATGGCATTTTGTCAATTTCCTCTCTTCTGTCTGTGGAGAAATGGTGGTCACATATCAGCTGGTTTTCTAATGGTGGGGAAAAGAAGCGCCCGAGTAGAATGCATCAGGATGCCATTAGGCGTTTCATTTCGCGTGGGTTGTTTAACGTGGGCCGCAACGCATACGTCAGTCGCCTTTACTGCAGAATAAAATACATCCATCCTCTGATAGATCACATGCATTCACATCCCTGCTAATACACCTGCACTTTAGCTCTCTTTCTATTAGTGAAGTGCGCAAGGAGATGGAGCTCCATCAGAGAATAACACACACACACACACACACACACACACACACACACACACACACACACACACACACACACACACACACACACACACACACACGTACGTACCTGTAGGCGAGGATGGAGATGAGGAAGGAAAAGTAAACAGTAATGCAATTATTCCTTGAAGTGTCCTATAGATATGTAGTGTGCTTTAATCATCTGCTGTATTAAATTGCTTTTTAATGTTAGAAAATCTGAATCCAGAGAGACTATAGTAATGAATCTGTAGAGGTTCTATTCTGCTCCCTTCCCCCCCTCCATTTTATTTGTCCTCCGTCTAAAGGTTTTTCAAGGTTAAGAAACAGTTGAGTTGTTAGGAGAGCATAATGTTTTCCGAAAACGTCTATTCCATCTACTTAGCAGCTGCCAAAAAGGGAAAAACGGGGATCATGAACTGAACTCGGAAAACCCAATGGGTAAGACCATATAGTGATTCTACACACACATGCTTATGCAGGGAGAAGGAGGGAGAGAGAGAGAGAGGAGAGAGAGAGAGAGAGAGAAGGAGGGAGGGAGAGATGCAGTTCTCATAGATAGCACCAACGATATGGCTAACATGAAACAGATTTTCTGCTGGATTTCATTTGGCGAATTATAAAATCAGACTGAAGAATGTCTACACTTCCAAAATATTATCGGTGAGCAGAAAACTGAGGCAGGACGAAAGCTGAAGCAGACGGTCGCTTGATAAGCCTCGTTCAGTTAATAATTAGTAATCATAACAGAGATTTTTTTTTTAACTTGTAGTCTGCAGGGTCAGGATGACGCATAGCAAGAGTATGGAGGTAATTAAATTGAATAAATTACTGGATAAAAGTGAATCGAGCAAAGCTGGGAGAAAAAAACCCCGAAACTTTCTTGGAGTCTGTCCATCTCATCCATCCATCCAACTAACCTCATCTATTCATTGAATCCCATTCATTCATCTATCTAATTCAATCCATCCAATCCATCCATCCAATCCATCCATCCATCCAATTCCATTCATCCAATTCAATCCATCCATTCATCCATCCATCCATCTCCAGTCATCCATCCAATTAAATCCATCCATCCATCCAATTCCAATCATCCATCCATCCAATTCCACCCATTCAATTCGATCCATCCATCCATCCATCCATCCATTCAATTCGATCCATCCATCCATCCATCCATCCATCCATCCATCCATTCAATTCGATCCATCCATCCATCCATCCATCTCCAGTCATCCATCCAATTAAATCCATCCATCCATCTAATTCCATTCATCCACCCATTCAATTCCATCCATCCATCCATCCATCCATCTAATTCCATTCATCCATCCATCCAATTCAATTATCCAATTCAATCCATCCATTCAATTGGATCCATCCCATTCCGTTCATACAACCCATTTTGTCCCACGGATTCCAGTTCATCCCTCCCCATATCCATCCCTTTCAGCCCATTCTTCTAATCCATCCATCCACCCCATCCCATGCATTCCACTCCACTCATTTATTCATTCATGCATTCCACTCCATCTACTGATCCCACCCCATGCATCCTATTCCATCCATTCATTTCATCTCATCTCATCTCATCTCGTCCCATCCATCCATATATCTATCCAGCCACATATGAAACTTTCCAAAAGAGGTGAGATCAGAGACAAGTCAAAGCTCCATGTTTTGTTGAAAGGTTTATCCAGCAGACGGGTTCATCAGTGTAAACATGAACCCCGGAAATCTCCCGCTGAGAGAACTCTGTATGTAAAATAATTAATTGTATAAAAAATAGTTGGCTACTTATTAAAACTTTTTGCTTTTCCTTCTTTTTTCTTCTTCTCCAGGTTGTAGGGCGTGCGATTGTGATTAAATGACCCTTTAAAGTGAACATGTGCCCTCCCCTGTTAGATTATTCTTGACATGCTTTAAAGCTGCTGTCTTTCCCTCGCAACGCTGCTTTGTTTTCCGGGGGGTCTTTGAGTAAACTCCCACCGGAAGAGGAGAAGAGGATCCAAACTGGAGGCGCACTAGACGTCAAACCACCTGACAGCATTCTAATTGAAATGACAGATTATTTAAATGTGTGGGATAATCATTAAAACTCTCTGCAGCTCCTCAGCATCTGTTATCGGTGCTGAAAATACCGCGACATCTTAAAGAGCGCCGCGAATAAGTATGCTACGAGTCTGTTCGATCATCACATATGCACTCGCAGGTCTTTGGGAATCTGGCTGGAAGAGAATAGTGGGAGTCGTCCAAAAGAGCAGGTCAAACCCTGATGATTCACTATGTACTGGAGCTCCAGTTCTGATAAACATGGTGGAACAGGGAACGTCTGAGAACGTCTGAGGAGTCAGAGCCTCGGGCTCGATCAGAGCAGAATTAGGGCCTATTAAACACCATATGTTTTTGTGCAAGCGGAAAACCAATGGAAAGCAGACTTCTCCTGGCTACGGGATCTTATTTGCCCGGTCGACCGACGTGAAAGCTCTGCTGAAAGATGTCCAAATAATGCATTTAGAGATCTTTCAAATATGAACTGACGGCTACTGATTACTTTAATATGGCACTAATCGCGGTGACCGTGCCCAAATCAAACTTTAGAGTGCAATCCGAGGCCATTAGACAAGGACTGGGTTATGTGCTCTGTGTGTGTGTGTGTGTGTGTGTGTGTGCGTGTGTTTTGTTGTGTGTTGTTTACTACCCAACTTGACAATAAATGAAAGGTACATTAGAATTCACTGGAGGCCTCAAAAGCCTCAATTTAAATGACCTACTGGGACACATTAAGCGTGATGATTGAGACAACAATAGATCTAACGAGCACGGAAATGTGTTTGATTCATTTCGGTCATTAGTCTATTATTGGTGCCTGCGCCTGTAATTTTTGTTTATTTGTTCCACATGCCTCTCACTGGGAGCTGTGCGTTTTCAGAGATTTGTTGATTTGTCTTTCATTATCTGACCCCGACACGTTCCACCACACAAATCTCACGCCGTCACAATTGACCCACCGTGACCAGCTGCTTTTTCCTGACGGACATTCGACTCGAGGCTCCATTTCTGATGGCGGAATTGCTTTTCTGCCTGCCTATCAATCTCTCTCTCTCTCTCTCTCTCTCTCTCTCTCTCTCTCTCTCTCTCTCTCTCTCCCTCTTTCTCTGTCTCTTAATTTAAAGTCTCTTAAACAATCCAACAGTATGGTGGCTGAATTACAGACATCGGCATTTTTGCGGCCTCACGGCTGTTGCTTGTGACTGTAAACGCTCCGGTGAGGGACTCGTCGTTTGGACGAATGTTCCTCAGCTTTTATTGTCATTCAGCCGAGGTAAATATTTCACCGTGGTATTGAGCGGCACACCGTGCTCTCCTAGACGCATCAGAAATGTATATCGAAGGGGGTATTTTATTAAGAGCAACGTCCATAATGTTGGTGAGAAAGAGGTGAAATCTGACATGGAATGGGAAATTGTAGGAAAATGCAATGTGTGTGATGCAATTCCTCAATATATAGCCATCAAGTGTACTGTAATTTTCCAGGATGGATGACAGTAGGAGAGAGCTCTATCTAAAACACGGCTGTTAATAGCCTGCTAGCACATTCACATTCGTAATTATGCTCGTCTCCCGGGAATCTGTCAGGCACGGGAATGTACATTGGGATTTTTACATTTATGCCATGGGGAGAAGAAAAATGACCTGAGGTTGGAATAAAGACAGGTGACAAATTAAAGGAAAAGTTGGTGGGTCTGTTCCGTTATACCATTTTGGGGGTGGGGGGGGGGGGGGGGGGGGGGGGGGGTTGGTTGTGGTGTTTATTTATTCTTGCCGGCTTGATTAGTGTCCCCTCTCTCCTTGATGCGTCACTGCAAATCAATACAAAGTTCTTCTGACCAATCACCTTTATCCTATGATGAAATGTTTCATCATGGTGGGCGTGGTCTCTTCCAGCATGGCTCCGCCCCCAGACACAGGGCATGAGTGATCATAGATGAGGATGTAAAATGATTAATGTAAATGATATGCTATGGCCTTCATATTCATGTGCTTATAACAGCTCGAGTGACCTTGGTGTGTCGTTGTAACACGCTTTAACCCTGTCCTGCCTGGGTGAAATTAGAACACGAGAGGTGTATTTACGCACACGTTTACAACACATTGTATGAAATATATATATATTTTTTTTATCAGTGCAGAAGTAAATAGTTAATGTCTGTGTATACATTTATTTCCAGCAGTTTTTACTTAAAATTCAATCGTTTCTCCGCTCAAGTAGATTTTACTTTACATTTAGAAGAAGCGTTGAGGAGCTTGGTTTATTTAGGAATTTTATTTAAAGTCTATTGAATGAAGCTCCTCATGAAGCTGGGTGAGAAGATGCCATGAGTCCTCATGGAATAATGTTGATGATTTTAATGCAAAATAGTTTTGATTTGTTTTAACACTTTTTATGGCCGGTGACTTGTTCCACTCCAACACTGTATCATAGTCTTTCAGTGTCACAATGTCTTTGTTATTGGTTAATGGCAAATAAATAAATAAATAAATAAATAAATAAATAGATAGATAGATAAATAAGGCCTCCTATGCACAGGGTGTACAAACCTTTGGCTGGTAGTGTTTACATGATTTGACCTGACAACTAATTACATCTCATTTTAACGCTTTAACAGCTGTTATATTAAAAAAAGTAAATAAAACAGAATAGGAGTCAGCAACAATTATTTATTTTTATTAGAACAGTTCTACATATTTACAAATTTGTACACAAGATAAAGAAAAAAAATATTATAATGGTAATTTAAATGATTTAGTGGCATAAAAAAAACCAAAATAAAAGCAAAACTTGTGTGTGTGTGTGTATATATATATATATATATATATATATATATATATATATATATATATATATATATATATATATATAAACTGGACCCCAAAATGTTATTTCTTTTAGATCTGACTAGGGCGGGACGATATGACAAAAATATCAAATCACGATACTCGAGGACGTTTCTACAGCAGTAACCTAAACAAAAAATTGTGAAGTTTGAGGATACTTTACTGCCTATAATAAAGGCAAAGAATATTAAGTAAAAAAAAATTAATTGCGTCAAATCAAAGACGTCCATTCAGTACAATTTAATTTGTAATGAGTAAAAATGTAAAAACATAAAAAAAAATTTTTTTTAAATGCATCACCATACCAACGATATCTCGGGAAAATGTTTCGGCGTGATCATTTATCACGATATCGATATTATAGCAATATATCGCCCAGCTCTAGGTTTGACCTACATTTTTACACAGTTACACACACACAAATGCAGGTAATGTGTAACGGCAATAAAAAAAAAAAAGGAGAAAAAGTGTATAAAAAATATATAATTAAAAAAACAGCAATTTTGAGATGCATGTGAAAAATGCAGGTTTAAAGAAAATTATTTATATTTTTATTTCGTATTACCCCGTCCTCCGTCCTTGTATAAAAATGTACAGAAGGCTAAAATGGTGGTTACGCGATATGCCTTTTTTTGTTTCTCCTCCCAAAATTAGAATGCACCACGAGGAATGATGTCACGGAGTTTTGTTGAAAGATTTCTCTAACCTTCACCTCGTGTCTGTCGCGTGTCAGAAGTGATTTTATCCAGACATCAGAGCGACACCGATCCTGCACGAGCCTGTCTCTCTGCTCACGCTCCAGATTATTACTGAACATGTTTCATACACTCTCCACAGTCACGACTCAATTCTGCTGAATTAAATCCTCATAACATAAAAATGTAGAATCGGAGAAGAAGAGTTATTTTGCTGTCCGAAGGAATTATGCGACGGGTCTCGGCGTGTGACGCAGCAGTGGTTCTACACCATTAACGGTATAAAGTAGAAAGACTGAAACGTCGTTTAATGAACGTAAGTTCCTGAGAAAAACGCACAACCTTGAAGAATCGAGTCTAAATCTCCACAATTGTAACGGTCCTCTCACGACCCCGGTCCGAACATTTACGCTTATGACTTCTGACTGAATGTTCCGGTGTCGTATCGTATGGATGTCATTACCGAATACGATTTATGATGAAACCCTAAACACACGGTATCGAATTTCACAAATAAAGGAACGCCAAATGGTTCGGGTGACTATTAGTTAAAGGTGTGCACTTCTCACAGAGGGTTAGACTTAAAATAAATAAATAAATAAATAAATAAAAGCTGAACAGTAAGTCATTATGCTCCATTATGCACAGTAATATGACGGTTGTCAAAGCTTTCATCGAGATCGGCAGGATAAATGGCGTCTCGGAGCACATTTACAATAATGCGCTTTTTATCTGCATGCTTAATGTTTACCATTTCTTTCCTTCTATTCAATCTGGAAGGTAATAAAGAAAACAAAGTATTCAATCTAGGAGATGAGATGAGGTTTAATTCAGACACTAAAATGGCAGTGTGGAGGCTCAGGGGTCCAATGAAGTGCTACGGGGAAGGGCATCGGGTTTAAACCTGGCTTCCGCTCCTCACCAATAGAGGGCAGCAGATGAGTGGAAGTGAAGGGAGGACTGGCGAGACGGAGGGAGAGAGAGAGAGAGAGAGAGAGAGAGAGAGAGAGCTGTTTTGAGACAGCTGACATGAACAAGGCTTCATTAGAGCATTTTGTATGTATTCATGTCATGTGACTTGTTTGTATAAAAACAGCAATTCCACAACAACAAATAAAACCAACCCTTGGGATATATTTGGTGGAAGTGTGCAACAAAGTCCATGTTGTAATGTCATCATTAGCCCTCTACTGTAGGAATTATTACATTTACCTCAAGAATGTTTTATGGATTTTTATTACTTGAATTAATTCAAGTAAGTAATTGGTAGTTGGGAAATTGTTGCCGTATGGTGGAAAGTATCATATAGTCAAAAATAACACAATCTATACAATTCCAATTACTGCATTTTTAAGAGTTTCTTTTTTTGCCACCTAGTAAGAATGTAACAGTTATATCTTTACAGGAATTACAGATGTAAAGTATGTGGATGGATTTAATCACTCAAAACACATACACAAATTAGATCCAAACATGTTAGGGGTGAAATATCTTTTAAATCTTTTTTTATTTCACTTGAAACATAAAATTTTGATAATAAGGTGCAAAATGTTTACAATAAGAAAAAGTTTTTCTTATTTTGGATGTTTAAAAAGAAAAAAAAAAGTAAATATACTATTAGAGAAACCTAGTGTGCGAAGCCTTTTTTACTATGTAGGCCTGTTTCAATTCAGGAACGCAGATACTACACGTCCTTTATCGCATGTTGTTGCCATATGGCAACGATTACATTTGACCATTTAACAGAATAATCAAAATATATAAACTTGTTTAAATGACAAAAAAAAAACACTATCTGAGATACGTTAGCATTTAAGTTTTTTCCTTTAAGTAATTTTGCCTAAATATTGAAAAATTCATCGTATTTTGAGAGCCCTCTGATGACCATCATGCCATGTGACTACTACAGAAAAGGAAATGCGAACAGTACTTCCTGGTCATGTGATCTGCCTTTTTTTATGTCAAGGCTAAAAGACCCCTTTTTCCAATTACATGGGAAAATAGTAGTAGTTTTTTATTATTATTATAAAATGTATTTTTTAAAAATTTTTAAGGGTAAATGTGCTTTTTTTATTATATGGGTCATCAATTATGGTGAAATTTTCTCAAGAATACATGAAAAAGTCCTTAAAATGAAGCGAAAAGACTCAAAAATATGTGAAAAGTCTTCAACAGGAAATGAAGCATCCACAAAAGGAAGTGTGACATCCTCAATGGGACGTGAAAACTCAATAAAAAAAATAAAATAAAGGAAGTGAAATGTCCCCAAAGGGAAGAGGAAATTTCCTCAAAATTAAATGCAAATGTCTCAAAAGGAAGTGGAACTGTCACAAAAAAAAAGAAGTCCTCAACAGGAAGTGAAGCATCCTTAAAAAAAGAAGAAAAAAAAAAGAAGTGGAAATGTCCTCAAAAGGAAGTGAAAACATCAAGGAGGCGGAGGTGAAGTGAAGTGATGGAGTTTTCCGTCTCTGAGAACCGCAGCGACGACATGCCCCTCTGAGACGAGCGGTAAAAAAAATACAAACAGGAAATGATGTCAAGAGCAGGATCACGGTCTGATATTCATCCCACACTCGACGTAAAAGCCTCCAGATGTCGGCGCGTCCCAGTCAGCGCTGCTCTTATTACCGCCCTGGCAATCCTTCAGAAATCTGGTGTAGCTTCAAGTCTTTTTCCATCACATTTACATAATTTCATACATATTGTATGTTGGCGTGCTACAACTTTTAGTAGTGGTCACATTTAATTTGAGGGCTTTTGTTTAAAAAAAAAAAAAAAAAAAAGTAGTAGTATTTGTTTTAATAATTCATTCCATTTCTACACAACTTCAGATGCATATTAAGCAAATCCTGAATCTTACATCTTGCATGTGAGACTTTGCGAAGGAGCTCAGTGTGCACGCCGTGTCGCTGATTAAAAATTCAATATTATTTGCACATGTTGCTATTGTCATAACGAGTATTTCATAAAGTGCCGTAATTAAAGAGGCTCCTCTACCTGGAGCTCCTCAGGCACAAAGAGCGGAGACTGGAGACGCACACGAAGCAAAACAGCGTGCGCTAATTCCCCACGGATAATGACTACGAGTCCTGGCCAGCTAATTAAAATGAACGATTCAAATGAGCAGTTCTGACTGGCATGCTAGGTTATGAGGGACACAAAAAGAAGGAAGGAAGGAAGGAAGGAAGGAAGGAAGGAAAGACGACACGAGCGGATAGAAAGAAATAAAACTAAAAACAAGTCAGTGCAAAAGGAAAGAAAGAAACAAGAATGAAAGAAAGATGAGCAAAGAAGAAAGAATGAGCGAAGCATGCAAGAAAGGAAAGACGTAAACATGGAAAAAAAATCAAAGAAAGGATGGATGCAAAGTAGATAGATAGATGACAAGAAAGAAATTGCCTGAGGTTCGCAAAATTGGTGCTTGGCCCCCTGCTTTTGGCCCTGATGAACTGTGACGAGATTTCGCAGACGATCTGCGTTCAGATGCCTCGTGCGAACAGAACAGTCATGAAAGTGAAGAAAGGAGACGGAGGGAAGAAAGAGAGGAGGGAGGGAGGGAAGGATGGAAGCATGGGGATGGAGGAGAGATTTGATAGCAGAGGTTGTGGTCAGGCATCCCGCCAGCGCCGACCGCCGCTCCCTTCAGCTCTCCTGGCGGTGCGAGTGCACCTTATTCATAACCTACACTTCCCTGACTATTAAGTCCTGGCTTCCTGCCAAGGCAAACTTCTCAAGCGTGCCAAAATCTAATGCCCCGCTCTTCTTCTTCTTTTTTTTTTTTTTTTGGGGTATGTTGTGCAGAACCCAGGGAGGGCTTCGGCAGGGTCTACTAAACTCCCATCATTCAGCAAGGGCTATCTGCAGCCTCGCACCCTTCCTCGCCCTCATTCGTATGAAGATGTCTGCGGCGCGCCACCTCATGAACCTTAAACATGCAGAGAGATACAGACGGTAAACAGGCCACGGTGTGAGGAGACCGTGTGGAAATGGGAATGCACGGGGCCTCGTCAGGGCTTTGATGACTATCCGAGTCACTGATGGAGTTCTCATACAGGGTCCGTCATCCGTCCTGCCGAGTGCAATTCTTCATGCTTTTACTTATTTATTTATTTATTTGACAGATCAGTCCAAATGAACTTTCAAGCCATCACTTATTTTTTCTTGTTGAATGTACCAGAGTGTTCGTAGAGGTCAGAGGCAATTTCAGAGCAGCCTGCTCTAATAGCCCGTGCTGTTGGAGTTAACCGTCTTTAAAAGTACGGGGGGGGGGGGGGTTCGGGGGTAGAAGGGCTCAAACAGCCAGCTATCACCGCTCGAGAGCATCAGATACAGAGATGAGCTCGATGAGATAGTGATCGCTTGGTTTTCCCCAAGATTGGAGCTGAACGCCACTGGATCAGAGCCAGCTGAGATACAGATTATAGTAACGCAGCAATGCTTCCAACCAAACAGTACTGTACTGTACGTTCGAGCCGAATGCAAACCTTTGGAATGAAGAAATGTACTTTATTTAGCGTGCTGGCTTTTCACACGTGTTCCTTCATGTTTACAAATAATACAAATACAGATATGGTCAGAATAACGTGTGCTTACAGTTTACATCGATTCCTATTGTATTTTCCGTCTGTTCTCACTCTGTCGAGAAACATATTCTCATGCTAGTACAAATCGGCTGTGCTCCAAGAATACACGGACACTAAAGCCCTAAAGACATCCAGCGGTGACGCACCTCACTCACTTTCTGTAAACGCCAATCTACTCTAACTAGTCCACCGTGTTGGCATGTGGAAGAAAACGGAGAACCCGGAGGACACGGGCAGAACATGATGACCTCCACGCAGATGGTAACCGAGCTCTGGCTCGATCTGGCTGACCCTGGAGCTGCGAGGCTATGTGCGAACAGCGTAAATGATTTAACGTACGGGTTGAACTGAAATCTGCGAAAAGGTTTGGATTTATTAAAGCAAGCAGGTCAGCGTATAAGCTTCTTGTACTCAGTGGATTCAAGATGAACACAAGCGCAGTCCAGGTAGCAGTCCGGCCCGTGTCAGATGCTGCAGATAATAATGGGCCGACTACATCTATAACGCGATATATTTACTGTTTGTAAACTTCAACAACAACAAGACAACCTCTTCACGGTTTTTATTCTGACACGAAAGGAAAACATCTAACAAATCAGACAACCTGCCTGCTTAAACAGGAAAATACTCTAGGTCTTAAAATAAAGAATATGATGATAGGCTAGGGTGCGCGTTTGCCTCGCTCCTCCAGGGTTCGATTCCTGCCTCTGTCCGATGTGTGCGGGTTTCCTCCGGGTACCCCGGTTTCTAACCCCCAGTCCAAAGACATGCGCTGCAGGCTGGTTGGCATGGCTGAATTGTCCGCGGTGTGTGAATGTGTGTGTGATTGTGCCCTGCGATGGGTCGGCACCCCGTCCGGGTGGGTCCGATGACTTGCACATGTAAACGTGACATTTTATCTGGAAAAAAAGCATGTCGCCATAGCAACGTGTTAAAAAGTGATACGGACAAAAACCGTATAGTAGATGAAGGACAGATCTGGAGACGAAACTTCTCCAATTTGTTTATCTATTTTTCGTCAATCTTTGCATTAACGGGATTACTTGATGCTTGAATACGACCGAGGGCCACCGGCATGCACAAACGTACATAAAGAAATAAACGTGCGTATAATCGAAACTCGCTGCTCACGTCCCTTCATTTTTTTTTTTCTTTCCTATCTCCGTCGTTCTGGCTTCTAAATCCATTTGAACACCCCGAGGCGCGTCAGAAACGCACAAACGGCGCACGTGTAAGCACAGATACTGTCTTAATAGGTGTGAGAATTCTCATCGCGACTCAAGAGAAAGCTTTATTGCTGCAAACGTTCAAATCATTTTAATTCCACACGCCGTCACGCCGGGTCGCTTTGATCGTCACGTAATGAAGCGAGGACGCGAGAGATGCGTAATTGCGTTTGCAAATACAAGACACCTTTCTAGCGGTGGCTGCTTTCTGAGGTTTACGGGTCTCGTTGGGACGGGTCTGATCAGAAAGATGCTGTTTTTACCTCACACTTTGAGCTGTGTGTAACTAACCCCTGAACAGTCTTGAGAGAAACGGTGGTATGGTGTACAAGCGAGTAGAAAAATCTCATTCGCTTTCGCTAGCGGAATATGGTTTTGCGATATGTCTAAATACCGGTATCGGTCCGATACGGTATTCGTTTACTCGTACACGTAAAAAAAAAAAAGAGCATCCGATAGAATGTAACGTAAACCTAGAGCGTGTCGTTGTGCTAACGAACAGCTGATCTGGATGTATTTAACGGCGAACGACCAAAGACCAAAAACTGTGGTCTGAAATTATCAAGAGGATAAACTACAGCAAACATCTTCATGTTGAATAGAAAGCTCGAAGATGGCCGACCTGAGCACGCGGCGCAATATCAGTGAGCACAGTCGTTTAAAAAAATAATAAAAAACGAGCGCAAGGTGCCGTGAATTGTGCACGCAGTGATATTTGATTGTGAGAGCAGTTCATGTCAGCGAGCACTGAAACACTTCCATTCACCAGCGTCTACGTTTTGCACGTGAATCAAGGTGTACATTCGTGGTGCTTATTTTTAACCAACACACTTGCCGATACAGCTCCGTGCTCTCAAGATGGCCGTCCTCGCGCTCTCTGTTTACGCTTTAACATCCTAAACGTGAAACTCGAGGAGTGTGAGGACTTCATTACTAGGAGAACACGACGAGAACCAACATAAACAGAGCAAAATACAATAGTTCCACGATGAAACGGGGTAGGTTACTCGGTATTCACGCAGCCCGAAATAATAGAAAGATTTTTCTCAGGTGAAATAGCCGATAATATTATTGCGCATAAACAGACTGTACTCGCAGACCTGCGAGATCTTTTAATGAACTGAGACTCCAGCCGAAGTCTTTTTACGTTCCAGCGTGGTTCGAGTGACTCAAATCAAAGACGGCTACACTCCGAAGCAGCTTCGCTGTCGTCTAATAGTGACATCAGAGGCGTCAGACAGGCTCCTGACCTCACGTGACACCTTTATTTTGTGGAGATTACTCTGCCACTGATGCCACTCTGTATGCTAATGAAGACGGAGAAGAACTAAAACGATGGCTCCCAGCGGCGTCGTGTACATCAGCAGCTGCGGTTTAAAAAGCGAGACGACGATGAGGAATCCGTCTTTGAGGACGCTTTTGCATCTCACACACAAACACTCCTGTACACGTACACACGTTTCTAAACACACCCTCCCCATCCCTGAATAACCCCAATTAGGCCCGACAGGGATGAATATCTCCACACGACCGAACCGAGCCCTTCTCAGCCCGTCATTAGCGCCAAATTGAATTTTACGGTTTTAATAACGTGAAGAAAGAACGGGACAACTCTGCGATCGTCATCTCTGTCGGGCCGCTCCCGTCTCCTCCGAGCGGCCTCCTGGGAGATTTCCGTATTCAGACCGAATCTTTCAAGGTTGAATAAAAGAAATGGCGGTGGGTCCCCGAGCGAGGGGAAGTGATCATCGCGTTCACCTTCAAACTCCTCTTTGATGTGGCAGAGTCAATTTTTAATCAGGCCGCATCAGGCCGGGGCTTCATTTCTCCTTACAAAGTCCTATTACTCGGCCACTTTCTGCAAGGAGGTGATAAGGACAATGCTCTCCTTCTCCCGTTCATAGAGCCCCACGTATGATGAGTCCCTTTGGAGAGGCTTGATAAAAAAGAAAAAAAAGGGGGAGTGAGAACAGAAAGGTCACCTCTCTTTCACGATTAACCCTTTTCTGTCTACCACGCCGTCTGACTCGTTTCGTGTGGACACGCGAGGGTTAAATTTCTGCTTAACGGCTAGCGCACCACCCCGAGTCGGTCTCAATCGAACACGCCGATTTCCAGACTTTCGAAATGAACTTGATCTCAACACGTGACCACGTTAAGAGCTTGAGTTTACCTCCAGAATGAGGAGGAGGAAGAAGAATCGGGAAGCATGCACATCCATTCCTTCACTCCACAAAAACATGGATGTGACCTGTGCAGGGAACCGGAGCATCTCTCTCCGCTAATCAGCCTCAGACAGCGTCTCCTCATACGCCTCGAAAACGGGCGGGGTCCGTGACCTGGTCTACGAGGTCATGCCGGGGGGAGAAAAAAAAAAAGATGCAGGAAGAGATCACGGAGGGGGATGAGACGCATCTCTTCAGCCGCATTAAGAATCCCATGGGGTGCGTACGCTTCCCACCTTCCCCGTCTGTTCACCTCTACGCCCCTTTAAAACCTTTAAAAAAATAAAGCCAATTTAAAAAGCGCACTAATGGATTTTGCTGAACTGCAGTTCAGAGTCCGGGCTCGCCGGTGGCGTTGCTTTATAACGGAGCTCTTAGAAAAAAAATTTAAAAATTTTTTCTTAACATTCCTTTTTCATTCCCCCCAACAATTTAACACGAGATATTATGTATTCATGTAACGGAGTTTCCGCAATGAGCTTCTTCGCCTCCAGGTCTTCCACCATCATCTTTATCACAAAGACAAATTTACATTTCATTTCTACAAGTTTTTTTTAAAATAATCCCAAGGTACTTTTTTTTTTTTTTTTTTTTTTAAAAAACAACATTTTATTAATAAACAGCAGTTAGAGTTAACTCTCCCTCTAATAATGTCGTTATTATGAATGAGGGACAAAAATAAAGCATTTACAGCAGCTGTACCGAAAAATTTTGATATCTTTTAATGCTTAACGATTAATGACTAGTTTATAGTTATAAATAATTTGAGGTGGTTATTTATTTATTTTATTTTGTAGTGGTGTTAAGACACATACCCCTTTCTGATTTTTATCGTCAACTTTTCTTTTTTCGTTTGTTGTCACTAATCGGATCGGAGAGGAGAAACAAAACAAAAAATCTACAAACGTCTGTGAAAACTCTTTCCTTTCCGAGCTAATATCTCTAGCCGTCTAGCTAGTCTCTGGTCCGGTGAGCTGCCTTCAGCTAAATCCTTTACAGAAATGCATTCTATTGGAGCGCTAATGCTAAGCACAACTATTTTATTTTTATTTATTTCCATATGTCGACCGGTTCTGCTACAGTATTACGTTTTCGGGTTTATCCGTCGGAGATTCTCGCTAAAGCCCCCATGAAATAAAAATGGTAGTTTTGTGGCTTTTAGTAATATGTCGGCCTTAAGCGTATCTATAAGCTAGTGCGCTCCAAAACAATGAGGAAATGTGCATTTAGAAGATATATACGTTCAAAACGTACAGCCTCTCTACTGATAGATATACGGATCGACAATTTCAATGACATGGGTCTGAACTTCGGCTTCTCGTCGGATTTTCCGTCCGATCAAACGCTCGCTAAGATCTGAAGTGTCCCGCCCACAACATATAGTATACGTGGTACTAATGGTCAAGTACGGCTTAGCCCGGGTTGTGAGGTAAGCCGAACGCTATTGGCTATTTAAAAAGGAGGAGGAGCAACTCGATGTGTCCCAAACTGACTTCCTGTTTCAGTGGAAATTACGTCAACACATCAAATGGCGCTGCGCGTTTCACGGGGACTTGAACAACGCAATCTCTCAACAAGGAGCGGCTGAATGTTTGTAGGATTTCTATAGAATTATCACTGCAACAAGCAGATTATTTTTTTGGAGCCAATCAAAATTCAATTGAAATGGGTTTTCCTTCATCTTTGAAGTATGTTTTAATGGTATTTTAGGTATACACGTTAGTAACAACAAGTACGAGGCTCGTTTGCGGCGGAGTCCTCGCGGTCAGCGCAGTTAGCGTCGAGTTGGACTTGTTTTTATTGCTGAGATGCTGTGATGGGTTTGACTTGTGCCAGTTGGTGAGTCCTGGTTTTAGTCGCTGGTTTGTTGTGAAGGTTTAATGTTTATGGAAATGTCTGACACTCGCACTGAGCACGCAGTGAGCTTGATAACTCGACACACTCTCTCTTTTTAAAAAAAAAAAATTTTGGCCAGAAGCAGTCTAATTACCTACAGAAATGGATTGGACTGCAGGGAAACACTTGACATAAAAAAAAAACCCACATAAACAAAATAAAAAACACGGAGGCACCTCCATCCACACGTCTTGTCTTAATCTCATTTGAAACAGGCACACCCGAGGTGAGAAAACGCACACGTGTGTAATGCAATTTGCACCAGGCCGTCTGGAGCAAGAGCCCTGGAGTTATTTTCATTTTCAACACGGAAAATAAACTAATGCGGCATAATCACGCGGGTAATTGTCAGGTCGTGGCTGCTGAAGGCCCGCGGTTCGGGTACGGCGTTTTTGAGCGCTGCGGAAAACAAGACTCGGGGTGCCATCGTGCTCGGAGAGACCACACACACTCGAAACCACATGTTCATTAACTCCAATTATGGGAGGATGTCGGAAAGATTGGAGACACCAGAAGCGAGCTCTGGATTCTTTTTGTACCCCCCCAAAAAAAAGCTCTGAAAATGAGCATTTGTACTCTGGTTGGAGGGGTGAGGTCTCGAATTAATCCCTACACTGAGCTCCAATGAGTTAAAAGCAGATCAAAAGCCTGCTTAACCTCTGCACGAAAAATAAAACCGAAGAAAAAAAAAAAAACGACCAGCTTCATGACAAAAACAAATGATGATTCCTCATCATTGTTTCCAAGGGAGCGCGTTTTTTCCTTCGCAGCGCTTCTGGCTCAGGCTCGGAGTCTTAAAAGCCTGCGGTTTTATTTTTAATGACTACGCCATGGATGTTATGTGAGGCTAAGATGTGCATTGCGTGCACACATTAAAAAGGAAGTATTTTTAACTGCGACAGTGCAAATGACTAATACCGCTAACAAGCCCTACCTTCCTTCATTAAAATGCATGCTACTTGGATAATGTAAAAAAAAAATATATATATATATATATATATATATATATATTTTTTTTTTTATATATATAAATATATATATATTTATATATATATATATATATATATTTTTTATATATATATATATATATATATATATATAAATTTATATATATATAGATGTGTGTGTGTGTGTGTGTGTGTATATGTGTGTGTTTGTATATATATATAATGTATGTTGCAGTGCATTTTGCAGATAAGAGCGAACGCCATGCTTTGACTCGTGCATCAACTACCACTCTCTCGTAAATACGTCGAAACAGACCCTCTTTCTTTCCTTGGAGAAGAGCGATTTCAAAGCGCGGCCTTCGAGGTCTCCTTGTTCAGCCAACACATGTGCTCTCCCTTCTGTGTGCTTTAAACCTCAGACGCACGTCTTCATTGCTGGAGAGAGACGTGCGAACGCAGGAGTCGAGTCGCTAAACAGAGACAAAGTTCATCTGTAGGATCAAATGGCAGGCGAGAACAATCCGCTCGTTTTCCCGATGAAGAAAAGCTCGTTACGGAGCAGAAATGCCACGTCTGATTACCCGTGCCCGCCACGTCTCCACAGAGCAACGCGCCGCTGATTATCACTCGTTTGTTTAATCGTTTTCACACTGAAATCTGCAGAAGAGACAGGAAACACTGACACTGTTTTTGTCTTTTCTTGTCATTTTCCATCGGATCCAGTCCGAGTACCCGTGTCCGTCCGTTTCCATCGCTTAACGCTCCGACACTCCATAAGCCATGGAAGTAGCAGGAGATCTTTTGAGAGTCTGTTCTGGTGGCATCGCTTCCAACAGTGGAGAAACTTCAAGGTCTGGTTCATCTTTAAGCCTTATATCACTTGGTTCAAGAGATTTAAAGCAGATAACTAAATGGGACGTTCTGGATTTTTCAAGCGTACCAGGTGGAGAATGTTAAAAAGATTTCCCAGAACACTTCTAACCCCAAACTGTTCATACATGGCACTCTGGAAAATTCTGGAAATGCCTTATGCGACGTCTGTGGTGCACTGAACAATGACCACGTGTTTATTTGACCTCGTTAATTTACGTAGTTGTGTGTAAATTGTTTGTCATGTGTGAATGGGTGTGCGGCCGTGCCCTGATGGGCTGGCCCCCTGTCCAGAGTGTCCCCCGCCTCGTGCCCCGAGTTCCCTGGGATAGGCTCCAGGCTCCCCGCGACCCTGTGTAGGATAAGTGGTACGGAAAATGGATGGATCGAAGATCCAGGTTAAGTGTTCCAGCTTTTCACCTCAAAGTTCACACACAACCCTGTCCCGGTAAATTGCCAGAAAAACAAACCAAAGAAAACACCTAGACGTTATTGACGGCTGCTGTGCCTTTACTGTCGTGTCCAAAAGCAATTCTAGCTAGTGTGTTTTGTTATCATTATTATTATATATATATATATATATATATATATATATATATATATATATATATATATATATATATATATATATATATATATATATATAAAAATCCCCAGAATGGTAGTTCAAATCTGTGAAGATTGAATTTGATCAATTAAATGTCTGCGGTTTTCCTATCCCTGCCCACATGTCCATGTTTAGTATTCCTGGTGTCTGTTATGGCTCACTGTGATTCTCCAAGAGGTTTCTAGAATAAATGGTATGTATTTAGGTTTGTTCATTCCCCAGCAAGACAGTATGGTTGTAAAAAGAATGAAACCTATTTGAGACCTAGTCCAAAATTTTAAGATCAAATCAGCTGCTTTCATTCAGTTTTTAACGATTAAAAATAAATAAATAAATAAATAAATAAAGATATCACGATATCTTGAAAAAAAAAAAAAAAGAAGCCTTTTGTGACGTAATTTATCACAACATCGATAAATTCACCCAGCCCTAGGATCACGGATACGTTACCGCACACATGCCATACCTCACTGTCCACATCTCTACACTCTAAATCCTCTTGGTAAATAAAAAAACAAAAAAAAACAAAACGTGCACGTGAGAGGAAAAAAAAAACCTCGCTCGTATTCACCAAAGTCAACGTGTCGGATTATTGGGATTCTCTCGGAGACGAGTGAGTGTGTTAAGTGAAGTCTGCCGACTGGCAGCGCTGTACAAATGGACCCAAAATAACAATGCGTTATCAACATGCATGGCGCAGACAGCAGGTGATTCATCCCCTCGCTTATTTATGAGCACAATCACTGCGCACGGATGAGGGCTCATTTTCGGTGTGAAATATACGGCCCTGGGCCCCTCGCAACTCTCATGCACACACAAATAAACACCCAAACAGAGGTGGAAAACACACCTTACTGACCGCTAACTCATGAATTAAAAATGCCTCTCTGCTCTGGATTTCCAGACGAGAGGAGAAAAAAAAAAAGAAAGAAAGAAAAAAGGACATGGCACGTCTGCATGAGCGCAGGATGTCATTATAAATCAACGACAATGTGATGAAACACTCAGCGGAAAGTTCAAGGACATTTTTCTAAGTTGTATATATTCTGTCCGGGCTTACGCTATTTATTTATTTATTTATTTATTTATTTATTTATTTATTTATTTAGTGTGTGAGAGAGACCGCGCAGGTCGGTGTGAAGCTGAGAACACCGATCCGAACAGGAGATTTACTGTTTCCTGCCGGTGATTGAACTCCTCCGCAGACTTCCAGACAGTTTCGCGGCACTTCGGGAGCAGAAGCAGACTCCGATGTAGTTAGCGTTTACGCTAGCAAGTGACGAGTCGCGTGTGTCACGTGCGCTCGCCGGACGCACCGGCGATCGCTGCTGCTTCCTTCCGAGCTTTCATTTTTTTATTCCTAACATCTCTATATGCGTTTAACGAGAGGTCGTACATGACAGGATGAACTGAAGTCATGGTTATAATCACGTTGCAACTAATTTGCATAAAATTTAACTTTGGTTCTGTTGCTGAAATCAATCGTCACTTGCTAGTACGATTATAGCGCACAGGCTCAGAGGCTCCGCCCACAAACCGTCTGATTAAAGCTTGTATTTTCTTTAGATCTAACGTACATCAGTCTTTAACACTGGACCTACAGTTTTCTGTTTTGAGACGGTAAATAATATTAAGCTGGCTAGATTTTGGTACTCGGACAGGACGATTAAAAAGACAAGTTTTCATAGAGGCATCCGTGTTTCTGTTTCTCTTTGTAGCTTGAAGGTGGGACGGACGAACATGACGTAATTCAAAGTTCTGTTTTTTCACTTCTGAGTTAAACTGAACGTGTGAGCTTGCCACAGCCATCAGGATCTCGACCGTTGCAGTCCAGATCCCTATTTGCATTCCCAACTGGCTTTTAAGCAACAATGAGCTTTTGTTCGGAGTAGTTAGTGGAAAGTAAGTGTGTGTCCTGATTGGTCGTTCGCAGCGTCCGCCATGCGCATGACCTCTCTGTGTGAAAGTTGTAGGTTCTTGGTAATGGATGAAAAGACTCTTGACGCTACTGTAAAGCAGACTTTGATCTCTTCTCACATATTCCCCTGAGCTGCGCCGAGAACCGCTCTGGAACCGACTCTCTCTGGTCAAGCTCCAGGTCTGAGGGCTCGAGGGATGGAGGAGAAAGGAGAGGGACCGAGCTCTGGTCGACCCTCAAGCCCAGCAACAGCTCCAGATGTGAGCGCCTTTTCCTCTCCTTCTCCAGCAGCTTCCTGTTCTTCTTGTTCTCCTCACTCATGCTGCTCAGCTGCACACACACACACACATTCTGTTAACAGTCCGCCATGCAAGTAATCCACTTCTGACTCATTGCATCAGTTACATGTGTAATCCCTGTAAAAAAAAATAAAATCCAAAACAATTACGCTAAACTAACTTATAATAGTTGTCTAAGGCCAATTGTTTGAATTCTGCTCATTTATACACATTTTGTAGCATACTTTCTTCTTACGTTTTTAGATCTTCTTATGAACTTTTATGTCTGAAGTATTCATAAATGAAGCTCTAAATCTGTATGTTTTTTTTTTCCTTTGAGAAACGGGATTACTTCCTGTGTCAGAGAGTCTATTTAGCAGAACTTTGCGGTTACAATGCCGTTCGGATACCCGAAATCCTTCTGAAAATATTTACCAGTGTTGGAAAGATGGATAAAATACTTTGGTAAGACTTTCTCCCATTTATTGTTCCAGTGTAATGGTTGCAGTTTTTTCAGTTAGAACTCTTGCGTATTGTGCGTATTGTGCACACACACACACACACACACACACACACACACAGTGTTGTTGGCATAACAATGAAAATTAAGACACTGGTGTTAAAATACAACATGTAATTAAAGAAAGTATACAGGCCGAGAATCGAGCCCTGAGGAATGCCTTGTGTAAAAGGTGTTGATGGCTGATTTGTGCTCACTAACAACATGTTTATAAATTATTCATAATTTTGGATTTAAGGTAGCACAGCGAATCTCAGGTCCAGGGTTCGATCCTTGACTCCATCCTGTTCTAACCGTCTCCGTGTGAGTTTCCTCCGGTTTCCTCCCACCTCCCATAAACACGTCAGTAAGTTGGCCCTAGTGAAGAGCCCTGTGATGGACTGTTGGTGCCCCATCTAGGGTGTACTCCTGCCTCACCAGGCCAGTGTTCCCAGGAACACATTTATGGACGAATGGGAAGCGATGTAAGCATCTGGGCGAAATGCAACCAAAGCTCATGTTCAGACCTCAGCTCTGAGACCCGGTCTTATGAGGGATGAGATGTGGTTGTGTTCCGGCAAACGGGTCGGGATTAGCTCATCACCTTTAGGACGAAGTAGTAAGTTTAGGCAGTTGATTCTCTGGAACCGTCATGTAGACCACGAGCATTGGGACAGATCTCTTCTGGGAAATAGTTTAGTAGGTAATTGGGATAGCGGTCGTTCTCAGACATGTCGTGTAGTGCGAGTCAGTAACAGCAAACGATCGCTCACTTGATGCCGGTGCAACCCTTCCCCCATGACTGGGATTTGCCTGAATGCAGCTTCTTTATGAACCGTGGCTTCCAGAAAGCCGTCAAGCACATGTTTTGGTTTGGTTTTAAGCACTAGGCCTTTAACAGATGTATTCGCTGTTGACTCTCTTCAGCCTCGGTGCATACACACAGAAGAATACGAGTGTGCGTTATAGTATTCCAGAAGCAATGTCCTTGTTGCTCTTTCTTTCTGCTTCCTCTACACTGCCTCACGCTTTACGATACTCCTCCACACGTGGCCTAGTCTGGGTCCGTTCTGAAGCACGGCTTTCACAGAGCTGTCTCGCACATGTTCGAGGTAGAAGTTTCTTCTGCAGTCCGTTGAGGCGAGTGATGTTTGCCAGGAAATCCCCGCGTGTCGGTGCTGTGCTTCTCAAATTCTCTCGTTAACCTTCACTCCCTTAATTAATTCCTTACCTTCACTCAACCGTGCGCAAGAAGCATATAGTTTATATACAGCCCTGAATTACGAAACCGTTGACTTGCACTCGGTTCTCTCATGTGCTCAGTTTCGAATGAAAACACTGATGCTAACTCGACTGTTCTAATCCCTTGTATTAGGCATATGGTGCAAAATAAATAAATAAATGAATAAATACGCCATTATATCACATCTAAGTAAAAAATTCCTAGAGCTTCACGAATTCTGCGGCAAGTATTCTGCAGCGCATTTGCATTTCCAAAGCCGAGGCACGAGTGACCGACGGCTTCTGTATCTTTAAAGCTTTGTGCTCTTGCAGTGTCTTCCTTCCGATTGTTCCTCCACGCTGTTCCTTCCCGAGTTGGGATTTTGAAAACCACAGCTTGGTAGCGATTCTCGAGCGCTTTCGCAAGCAATGAGACCCGTTCACTTAATTGCCTATTCAGACCTGCTACATGCCTGAGTATAGAGCGGCTTTAAACGCCGACGGTTCACGATACGTCTCTTTTGTTTGTTAAACGGTGCTGGACGTTGGAGGGAAAAACCCTTTTCTCTTCCTTCAACAAATGACTAACACCAGTATGTCGAGCAATACGCTGGTTTAAGATTTTAATTAATTTAATTTAAGTACTGTTTATTAGCATTTCACCTGCAGCAGTTCATCAGTGATGTTCATACAAACTCCAACTTCTTTTTCTCTCGTATCTCATCTTTTATTTCTCATCTGAAATCTGCAGAGTGTCTTTCAGTGCGTGTGTAAATACATCAGCCCATCTTCAGGTACCAGCTAAAAGTACTGAGAGCTAAAAGTACTGAGAGCTAAAAGTACTGAGAACTAAAAGACAAACTCATGACGAAGCCAACATGGTGCTCAAGCTATAACGCAACAGGTCGAGTTACTGTATGAGGTTAGATATAGCATGTCCGTTTCAGATTGTAAAGTACACACATGGTGCCTAGTCCTGTAACGATCATTACGTTTCGGAATTATTGTACGATATACGGACGTGACCTCGAGCGTTAATTGCCGACCTTGATATCGCCCGTCGTGTTTACACGCGTGTTTGTTTACATAAGAATGAAAAACGACGTTTTAGCCGTTCGCGCCGCTTCCGTCCGCTCCGCGTCTGTCGGATTAAAGTTCCAACTCAGATTATCCGTGGAATTTCAGATAAAAACGCACGTTCACAACCGCGACGCAAGAACCGTGCGCGTTCGATTTTTAAGACGTGTCGTGAGCGCTAGCGTCGATTTGAATCCAAACATACGGTTGAAAAAAATGAGGCGAGATGTTAACACCGCACTAACAGTGCTTTGTGAAGAGGAAAAATCTAGAAGGAACAGTTCTAGTGTTTGAGATAATCCAGTCGCAGTCAGTAAGATGAAGCTGAACAGTGAACGAACACTAACGCGGTAAACTGAAGCGCTTTACTAGCGGGTTAATGCACTCACCCAAACGCTTCCTGTACACACATGAGATTAATCAGACGTTTACACACGACATAAACACAATATTACTACTCGCTTCTGCACAAAATGACGCGAACGCACGAGTGAACTCGGACTTCAGTACGGCGCTACGTAGAACGGATGAGTCACGTCGTGAATACGCTGTTTCCGTAACAACGCTTTAAAAACATGCACAGTGAAGAACTAAAGCGTAAAGAACTCACAATACTGTAATGTTATTATTTTAGGAGATCGGGTTTTCGCATGTTTTTGTTGATACTGGTTTAAGTTAATATATAAAATGTGTGAATATTTGCTTTTGCCGTTGACTAATATTTGAGTAAAATGAATAAATGTGACGCGACGAAATTACAACAAAATTTAAAGGATATTTTCGTCAGAAGACAAAAGCTATTTTGTGGAATGTCTGAATAAATGTTAAGAATTAAACGTTGGTCACGCTTTGAAAGAGTGTACTTGCATTATTATGCTGTTATGTTATTATATCAGCGGCATCAAACGCTCTCAAAATGACAATAATATCGTTTATCGCAATTATTTCTGCGACGATATATCATCCGACTAAAGTAGATATCGTGACGGGTCTCATGGTGCTGAAGATGTACGAGGAAACAAAACTTCTTTGCAGTCTGCGTAGTTATCTGATTTCAGTTTGAACTTATCACCATCTGGTGACTAGCGAGACCGTAAGATAACCGCTGAGCTAACGGTTCCCTAATCAAGTCTACTTAGACATATATAGGAGTGGATTAATTCTCACCTCTCACGCTAAACATTTATTTAAAAAAGTCTCACCACGAAAGAGGCCTTGCTATTACTCGTACTTCAAATATTTGCAATTTACTTTAGCCCGCTGGCCATGCGAGATCCTCTGCGTCGCACGAGACGTCTGGTCTCGTTGGATTTCTAATTAACTTTGCATTCTGGAAGACACTCTAATGTTCGTCAGCTTAAGAGGATCACGGACATCATTTAATTATGAAGAGGCTAATGACGTTCTCAAATATTAACCCGGCTCTTTAAAAAGCCTCCGAATAACTAATCACGCCGAGTCTAATTTTCCGTCCGCCTGAACGAGTGAGATGGATGTGCGGAGACTGGAATGCGTTTTCTCTTAATCTCAAAAGACGGAGGGGAAAAAAAAAAGGCTAAATAAATTCAGTGTCAACATATTTATCTGAGAAATAATCACGAAATATTCTAAAATCTCATGCAGGCTCGCCGTTAAATTAGAAAGCCCAGCTTTGATAAGATACGTTCTCATTTGTCTTTAATAACGTACATGTCTTTTAAAAAGTCGGTATTTATCAAGCACGTAGCTGAGATAGCTTTCGAATTGAATTGCAGCTTTAATGAATTGTAGCAGGTTCTATGTCCGATGATAAAAATCCCGATCGATGGATCGCAGCGAAGCAGCGGCGTGATCTCGTTTGTCCAGAGAGCGTTCGATCAGGCTCACTTATATTTACAAAAGGATGTGAACGATAGCCTTTTATGAGCCGCGAGTGATGGATTTTATTCCAGCCCAGCAATCTATGCAGATTAGACAGGGGCAATTTAGTCTCCACTGCCACGCTCATTTTCTCACCATTACCCCAAAATGAAGTACGACATTGCATTATTATTTAGACTGCGAATAACTGTGTGGGGAAGTCGGCGGATATTACCTTGAAATATTTTCCCTTCAGTCATGGTTTTGTTTTTGTGTTCTTCCTCCTGACTTCGCAGTTGTTATGTGAATAATCTCAGTTTGAATCAACATCAGGAACGATTCACGCTTTTGATTATGGGACGAATCCGTCTGTACGTATCGGGTAATTATCACCATGACCTATAATGGGAATATTTCCCAAGTCCCTCACTTCCACGTCTGGCCTCTGTGTGATCTAATCATCACTGTGTCCCTATCAGCCTTAATCCACGTCTATCCATGCAGGACTGGTCACCACTCTGGTCACCACCACTCATCAGAATAAATATGGATTTGAAATAAACCAGTCTGAATGTCAAAAGTTCAGAGTTTTAATTAAATACCACAGTGCTGTTGAATGCTAGATAGTTAATTAATTTTCTCTAACAGCAGCTCTGACAGTAGTGAAGCTGCTCTTTCTTTATTCTTGCACTCATTCGAACATTTTTACTATGATATCCTTTTGTAAGGCAGGTGCTATAATCTAAAGACTAAGGTCTGGTTTATACTTGACTCGAGACTTCGCAGTTGCAGAAGCATGAGCGGCATGAGCAGAACCGTTCACACACGCGATCGCCTGTGTACTTTATATACATCTGGAGGATTAAAAGATGGCACAACGTCCACCAGATGGCGTGTGAGAGCCAAAACGTCCCTGTACATCAGGTTTCCAAATCCAACCGCGATGATGAATGAGTTAGCGGATACTGACGAGCTCTGGTCCTCTGCTGTCGTCGTGAATGTCGTCATGAGTCGTCTCTCGAAACAAGATCTCCTCATCTTGGAGTCAAAATTATTTACTAATCTAGAAGATTTAGAAGACGGGTATGAAGAACAGACCTTTCTGTAGTGTTGGTACTCGATTAGAGTCTAAGACGGTATACAAGTATGCGATTTGAGACACAACCCTAACTTGTTTAGTCAGTTGCCATGGGGCGATACAGACCCCTCTGTTCATACGACCGCAGGAAAGGTGTGTACGTGTAATTAAAAAGCAAGTATAGCAAATCACAGACTCTTAGGTCTTACCTGTTGATTCAGCAGCTCGACGGCCTGCACGTTGGACCTCAGCCTTGACTGGAAGTCGGCTATTTTGCTCAAATTATCGGCTAGTCGGTTCCTACACATAAAAGACAGAGGAGAGCAAAAGGGACGGTTAAGAGCACAGAAACACCAGATGTGTTAATGACGGCTTTCAAACAGCCGGAGCAGCGATTCATCGTCTTCTGAAAGGGAATCCGAGCCGACGCGTAGCACGACTTTGTTTGTAAGAGGGAAAAAAAAAAAAAGATTTAAATTGACATGTCCTTCTTTTTAATTCAAAGGGCATCGAAGTGATTAAGAAATGTCGGATGAGGTAAAACCGCTAGACCCAGGAATAACATTAACATAGCGACAGACATGAATAAGAACGAACATAACAAGAAGAAGAACAAGAATTCGCCGTCTATTAAAGAGCTTTCCGCGTTTTATGATGGCCGGCTTCCCAAAAAGATCCGTTTAAAAGAAACGGCCATCTAATTAACGATCTGTAGTGAGGCGCACGTCACGTAACACAGACTTCTCTTCCAGTTCTGCAGAAAATAGCCCATTTTCTGCCCAGATGAACTCGTCCGGTCCAGTTAAAAGGCGAATTCTCGTGCAAGTTTTCTAAACGCCGCTTTATGAGCAACATCAGCGCCAGACTTTATCGCTTATTAAACCATTTCTCAGGCTAATTTGGCTGTAAAGAAAAAACCCAAGTCTTTTATGAAGTTCTTATAAAAAGCAATGGATAGGAAGAGGTCCATCATGCTTCAGTTGCAGATTCATCTTTAATGAATTCCACACACACACACACACACACACACACACACACAGAAACGTCTCCAACCTATTAGTGATGAAGACTTACAAAAAGAAAGAAAGAAAGAAAGAAAGAAAGGGGGGGGGGGATCAAGATGTAACGTGCCCATTATGAAGATTTACATATAAAAGATCCTGTCTGACAAGTCATAACAGATCCATTCTGGAATAATAAGACGTGTTCGCTAATTTTCATCCGACTGCTTCTTATCAGTCAATATTAAAGACCGTGGGCCAGCAGGAAAAAGAAAAAAATAAAATAAATCAGAAAGATCAACAAAAGCTTCTTCTTAATAAAGAGCGCTAGACTAGGCTAGGCCCCGTGTATAACCCCGTAATCCACAGCACACTGTAATGAGCTCTTCTTTCCCAGCATACAAATCATACGAGAGCTCGGAAATGAAAAGGAAGGAAGACGACGGAGGTATTTGGTGAAGATCGGGACGGCAGAGCGCTCCCTGTTCCAACTCCTCGTCAAGCGAATATTAAATATCTGCAGCGGTTTTGCCAGGCACGATTGTAAAATACGAGGTTTGAGTATAATTACACCGTCTCTCTTTACCGGAGCTGGAGGAGAAACACACAGCAGGTTTGAACGTGCGATTTGTCTGTCCGTGAAGACGGCGAAACGTCTCGGCAGCCAAGAACCAAGCGTCTGGGTTTGCGTGGCGACCGACGATAAACAAGATGGAGAACAAGTAGCCTTTTAATTGGAACCATCTTCACGACAGAGAGAGAAACGATAAGAGACTCGGGCAATAATATGATGTTCGTAATGTCATTAATGGCACAGAACTGAGCACCGAGCAATCTTGGGTCAGTTGAAGATTGTTTTAATGACCAGAAATAAAAGAGTAGCATTACTTTATTACTATAGTTAGATTTGTTTTTTTGTTGTTGTTGTTCTTTTTTACTTTTATTTGATTTCTAGTTCTACTAGGCTGGAAGTCTAGTGGGGAAAGTTCCACATGTTCAGAGTCGTGTTACGCGCGTCCTTAAGTGGATTTTCTAGCCGTCCCGATGCGATCTCCTGTAAAGGAAACGTGCTCAGGGTGTAGACCTAGCCTTTATATGCTACGCTTGCAGCTCACTTTACATCAACTCATCATTTTATCCATAAAACAAAATCAGTCCTTTAGGTCTCTGAGTACCTCCGATGTCCTCCGAATATGTTTAAACAGAGTTTAAAGGGACGATATTGGACTTGATTGGCATTCCATAGTTTTGTTGTACATAGACATAAATATTACCGTGCCGTAGTGTTGTCGCGTCAAAGCATTTTAAGTTCAAGGATGGAATCGAGTGTAGTTTTGCGTGAAGTCTGATTAGTGAGCTGCACCATTTCACTATTCAGTAAATTCTCCCATCTTTTGTCATTGTTTATGGTGTATTTTGCAATTACAGATCAATTTTTGTTTAACGTTTAAGATGAATCAAATGTTTTCTGTATTCCACAATTTTAGGTGCTATGCAAGGCCAAAACATTTCATTCAGCTCGCATTTTAAACTAATCTAGTGTATAAAATTTTACATTTAAATGTTGAACATTAATCAAATCAAGCCCAGGTTTGATTATTAATTGTCACTTCATTATTATTAGTTGTTATTTCAGCCAATCAGCAATCAAGAAGTGACTGCGAACCTGCCGGTGAATGCGAATCTGATTCAAAAATGTGAAACGCCACGCCTTAATATAAAATAAACAATCAACTTCATTAGAGCGTTTGAAAAATGAGCTTTACTCGAATTAAACGATATTAAAAATGACTTATGTTCTTATTCGCTACAGTTACACAAGTTCTTATGAGGTGGGAATGAACTGAGGAATTATTATTAGTATTATTATTATTTTTTAAGACTCACTGATCCAGGGGAAATATTTGGAGCAGCACTACAAATATCAGTTCTCCTGAACAAGCTGCTGAAGCGCTCCTGTGCACCTCTCGGTCTTCAATTTCCAATCAGCAGCCCTGTAATTCCACTAATTAGCCAGAGATTTGTTGACGACTCGACTGGATTACGGGGCGGACGACGCTTTCTGGTGTCTGAGCCCCCGTTGCCAAATGTTTACAGTAATCCACAGCCGTAATCGCTCGCCGTTTGCTAATTAAGAGCAGATAATTGTGGCTTGATTTAACGAGCGCATGGTGAGTGCTGACGAAGCGAAGTGTTGGAGAGAACGCAGCTGGAAAGAGAAAGAGCGAGAGAAAGAGAGAGAGAGAGAGAGAGAGAGAGAGAGAGGGGCAGACGAACAGGACAAGCAGTGAAATTTTTCCTCATACGTCCAAACAATTTCTGATTGGTCAGAAGGTGTCGATTAATTTTCTATAACAGCAGCTCTGACAGTAGTGCAGATGCAAATCACGGTTTTATTTATAATTGACGCGCTTGTTCTAATACGTCATCGTTTCTATAGTAACGGCTCATTCACAGGGACTCGTACAGCGGACGCTCCACTTGAATGCACTAAAGAAAAAAAACACATGTATTACTGTTTATATGGTGAGGTTTTCTCTAAGGAGAGGTTTATTTAACATGCATGGAAGGAGTCTCCAGTTTCAGCACTTTGCAAGTCAGAGGTAAAGCTCTAAGTTTTACGACATCTTCAGGACGCACGAGTTTACGCTTTATGGTTTCTCGGTAACGCTAGTTGGGGGCTGGTGAGGGAACAATGGTTGGTGTTTATAGCTGCTATAACGTAAGTGAGAACAGGAACGGACTTGCTTTATGGATGCTTTATAACTTTTTAAATGTAACTATAAACGGATAAAATAAAAAGTATGTTATGTTTTTTCATTAATAAAATAAAATCACTTTCAGTGTACTGCTGTGGTATCAGAGGAATAAAACTCTGCAGGAAGTACTGTTATGGGAAAATAATCAACTTCCTAACGTAACCGTGGGAACGGTTATCACTCCGACGTGGTGTTGATTATATACAGGACAACAGCGTGACACAATGTTTTATTACTTACTTGCAGTTTAAATTCTACTACAATAGGACAAGAATGAACACATTTGAATGATTTTTTTTCAATTAAAAAGAGGAAACTAAACTAAAAATAAATCTCGTCCTGTATATCTTGACTGCTTGTACTATTTTAAAAGTTTTTTAAATAAATAAATAAAAAAGAGCAGGAGTGTCTGTGGTTTTGGCTAATTGTTTGGGGTTATTTTTGCGACACTATTCCGCTTTAAAGCAGACATTTACTCTTTGTTGAAGTCTGAGCTGAAGGGAAAGGTGCAGGAAAAGCACATGAGCAGGACTTTACACCTCCGAGTCCTTCATTCATTGTGTTCATTTCCAATAAATGTGCCAATTAAGAGCTAATTTTAGCAGCTGATTCAGGTTAGACTCAAATATAGCACCTTTCATTTGCGTGGATATGAATAATAAATGAACAGGTGAATGTACAGTCTGGAAATTCGGGCCTTATAGATCCAGCTTATGGGATCTCATCTACTAACGCTTTCTCTTCACGATGATCACGGTCACGTCGCTCCTGCATTAAGATTGTAAAATTACATAATCACACTAAACTGATGGATGAACCGCAAACTGACAGAAAAAATAATACCACTTACTTCCCCGTATACGGATAATAATAAAAAACAACATTTCAAGACATAATTATAATATGCAAAATGATCATAAATTCAACAAGGTGGAAATAAACACCCAGTTTAGACAATTACGTTCTATTGCTTCTATCAAAATCCAATCGCCGGATCTATACGAATAACGTCTCAATTATTAAAGTAGACCCTGGGAGCGATTCATCACGCTGTCGGGTCCTCTAATGCCGTCATTAAAATGATGGACAACTGGAGGGCAACATCTGAAACCAACTGGGAGTCAAAACAAACGAGTGGAGGTTCGAACACGACGTTTGAGACGCGCAGAAGCCAGAGCGTGGAGCATAACAAGGGTCAGGGACAGAGGCAGGTACTCTAACTGGTCCTGTCCTCTCTTTACTGTTTTATTCTCCTAATGAAACTAATAAAGGGCTCGCTCCTGAGCAACGGTGATTAGAGAAGTCCAAAGGGCTTCTTTTTCCCTCCAGAAAAACGGCAGATAAACCCACCGACACATGAATGTTGAATGATCGAGGGTTGCGTAGGTGTTTTGAATTCCCCACTATTCCGACACCTATGGAAGCTCCGCCTCCTCACCACATTTTCTCATTTGAAATAGTTCGCTCCCATTATTCTGACTTATTGTAACTTATTTATGTTTTAAAGCTCTCATACATTTAGATTTACATGCATGCTAGGTCAAAAAAACACTTTAACGTGCTCATCATTTAAACTGCAGCATTACCTCCACCCCCCCAGTGTCACAAACGACTCGTTAAATGATCCGTTCTAAAGTATTCGTTCTTAACTCCTCCTCTGATTGGTCAGATGCCAGTTAGTTGTGATTGGTCTACCACTGTCAGCGTGTTTCAAAAAGGAAACGCCCACTACCGTAACGAGTTTCAGCTCCTTCTGTCAGCGAGTAGCCGATGAAGACAAGAGGCGGGGCTTTTTGTCACAAACCTACGTAGGTTAGTATAGGAAGTGAGTCTGGAATCACTAACGACTCGATTCAGCTGTTCAGAATCGGTTCCTTCTTTTGGGAGTCGATAACTCCGTTTGTCGTGCGCTTTGATTTTTGAAACTTTGCCGACGTTTTTACATTCACAAACAGCTCTATAACACACTAAATGAAACGTAATACTAGAAAAACCATAATAGGTGCACTTTAATACTTACCAACCCGTTATACCAACTTACTAACTCATGACTAAGTAAGTTGTTCATTCAATATTATCTCATTGTTAGTTGTAATGGCAAGTTACTACACTGCAATAACCATAACCAGATAACAGTCTCTCTTAAAACTTTCGTCTCGATTGGGTCTCGAATTGAAAACTTGGACCTTACAGTCGAAAGTATTTAATAATCTAGAAAATCCAGACTGTAAAACGGCTCTCTCAGTAGGTTTTAAAGGCATGACACGAGAGGGTTTTAAAATGCAAACACTGGCTGTAACAGGAAATCCGGTTAACGCTAGTACTTAATAACGGTGGAAAATAGTCTATAAATACCTTATTTGAGACCCGCCGCTAATTTGATGCGGACGGATGGGGAAATTCGTCCGTTTTTATTTCTCAACTACACTACTGCAGCACCCAAAACATGTTGATTTAAACGTGGCGCGTCTGAATGTGACTCCCAGCAACATTTCAAAATATTAGCACCCAAAAATCAGTCTTCGATATTAATTCAATGAGAGATTGAGAGTCTGTCGGATTTTCTAAGCGCCTGGTGGTTACCGTAAAATGCCGTATGTCTTGTGTATATACTCGCTCTTGTTTCTAGCTTATACAAGCCATTTGTAAAAGAAGTACTTTGAAAATGTACGTTAAACCTGATATTTGCAGCTGGACTACAGTCAGAGCTTCTGTCATAGAAAACTAACCAACACCTTCTGACCAATCACAATCCAGAACTCAACACCAAGTTAAACTGATGCGACCGACTCCTCATGTTCAGTTTATATTCTACAGTATATATCTATTTCACACACACACACACACACACAGTGGTGTGCACACTCCTCCACCTCCACACGACCTCTTAGCTGATTAACAAGCGCTTGCTGATTAGTGGCGTGTCTGTAGACGACCCGAGTGGTGGAGAGAGACGGTGAGAGAGGAGACGATCGTTAGCTCTCGGTGCATAAACAGTGATGAAGTGCAATACAAAGCTCATCAATCCTTCCAGCCAATCGGAGCAGAGCAAGAGATGAGCGGTCGGTCGTAATGACTCGAATCAGGACATGGTAGAGGTGAGAACACACTCTAACACACTCACGCTAAGCGCTGCGTAGCTCACGCAGAAGTGTATAATCATACCTTGAGTAGATTTTACTCTCGCGTTCACGCTCGGTGATTATATTGCATTGTTGAAGTTTAAACGTTTGTCAGTGATTAGCGTGGAAGAAGTAAGTGTTAAAGGGTTTTTTTAAACCTAGGGTGAGGGTCGGTCTCTCTCTCTCTCTCTGTCCAGCTGCTGACCTAGTTGGTAGGCGGCCTACAGTATTAGCAGAGCAGGTATTTTAGCACAGAACAAAGCAAGAACAAAAAATGGCACGTTTAATAAGTAAGTAGGACATCCAGACCGTCTTGGGGTTCACCTTTGCTCATATGATTCCTGAATCTTTTATTCTAAACCTTTTTATTTTATTTTTTATAATAGGACAAAAAGAAAGCTGTCCACTTTTTACACAAACTTGACAACTTAATAATTCTACGAATCACAAACCCTGAAGTTAAAAGACCTATAGAAAAGACTTCTCAGACGGCCGAGACAAGAAATAATCTCAGGATTACGGACAGCTCTCGGAGCTCAGAAGACGGTAGACGTTGGGGGACGTTTCTTCGAGGAACCAGCAACGGTTACTGAGAGACCTACATCTGTCTTTCAGCCGAGTTTGAGAACCATTTGGAAGCAATTAATGGCATTTCATGATGAAGGGAAACAAAAAAACAAAAAAAAGTGCATCAGACACATCAGAGAGAAGATCGTCATTACTGCAGGCATACAGAGTGCGTCCTCGCTGCACCCTTTGAACGTCAATCTATACGTTGTTGTCCACCATGCCAACATACAAAGTGCCAGTTCTTCCAATGCTCTTAATGGAAAACAAGAGCTATTCATTTCCTTACAAACAGGTCCATTAGGGATGAGAGGGAGGTTCGGAAAAGGCTGCATGTCGGCGCCGGGCTTTTGAAAGCTGTAGGTAGGAAAGGCCGTACCGATTAACAAGACGAGCACGCAGACTCTCTCTCTCTCTCCTCCCCATCTCTCTCTCTCTCCCCCATCTCCCTCTCTCCCCCATCTCTCTCTCTCTCTTTCTCTCTCCTCCATCTCCCTTCCCCATCTCTCTCTCTCACTCCCCATGTCAGTCTCTCTCTCCCCATCTCTCTCTCTCTCTCCCCATCTCTCTCTGAGGTATAATTATCTTTTGGTGCTCTGCCACAGATGGTTCTCCTCGCTGGAGTTGAAGGAGAAAAGTGAACGAGTTCTTGTCTCAAATCAGCTCCGGATAAAAAGCGATTATGTTCTACATCATGTCGCGCTGGGATTTCTTCGTCATGCAAAGCAGTCGGTATGACAAGTGTTACGGAAAGACAAGGAAGAGCTGATGAGGTAACACAGACAGAGTAAGAGATAGAGATGCACAGCATGGACGTCCATTTAATGATAATTCAGCCATGTTATAATAACTCGGCTATTCCGTCATCGTGTGTAAGCACTCTAAATTCGAAATGAGCACAGTGATAAACTGGAGGCTGCACAACACATAAAGTCACTTTCTTTGGAACCGAGGTGTTTTTTTTAAAAAAGTCTCATTGCCGTCACAGTAGCTTGAGTGTTTTAAAAATATTTTTTATTTTATGTTAATAACACACACACGCCTCTGGGAATGTTTGTGGCCACATGTATTACGGATGGATCTCTTTCATTTCCTGTCCTTCAGTAGCAGATGAGGCATCTAATAAAGTAAAATACTTGGAGATCGAACGAACACTCGTCCCACTGGCTCCGATATCTGTGCAATGGCTACCAGATGATGATGATAAAAATAATGAAGGAAATATTACAAAAAAAAAATAGCAGCTCAATATGCAACATTTATAATTCACTTCGGGGAGAAAAAAAGCTCAATCACTCATTTGAAAACAAAAGGACGTGAGAAAGGAATCCGCTTCAACTTGATCAGATCTAGGCGAATGTCCAACATGGAGCTGAGGTTTCGCCGACTTCGGCAAGTCACGACGTGTTGATTCGAGATTTTCGCAATTCTATGCTAATTAGGTATGATGATAAAGCAAAAACACGAAGCGATCAGCTCGTACGATTCTTCGGACCGATACTACGGCACGTGTCGTATGACTAGAACCGGGCGATGTTACGATTATAATATTGATATCCTGATCAATTATGTAACAATACACTTCCCTGAGATATCATGCATATGGTCTCTAACAGCTGATAAATTTGCTGAAATATTAAAGGAACGCTCGTCCAGATTTCTGTGATCTCTATGCAATGGTTAGGAGATTGGATAGTAACAGTGTGAGGTCTATATTTATTGATAGAGTCTTTATTAATCACTTATACATTAGAGCAGAGTGAAATTCTTTTCTTCGCATACCCCAGCAGGTCAGGAAGTTGGGGTCAGAGTCCAGGGTCAGCTATGATACAGCGCCCCCTGGAGCAGAGAGGGTTAAGGGCCTTGCTCAAGGACCCAACAGTGACAGCTTGGCAGTGCTGGGGCTTGAACCCCCGACCTTCTGATCAGTAACCCAGAGCCTTAACCGCCAAGCCAATCCTCGTCCTGTGTTCACACGATCGACTGACAAAGCAACTTTGCGAGCGCTTGTTTTCCTTGTACACACCGGACACCGAGCCGTGATTTCAGCGACGTTTGAACACAGTATAATGTGGTGGGCGACTGTGGTTCAGGTGGTAGAGTGGGTTACTAATCGCAGGGTTGGCGGTTCGATCCCCAGTCCACATGACTCCACGTGCCGAAGTGTCCTCGGGCAAGACACTGAACCCCAAGTTGCTTCCGATGGCAAGTTAGCGCCTTGCATGGCAGCTCTGCTACCACTGGTGTGTGTGTGTTGGGTGAATGAGAACCAATGTAAAGCGCTTTGGGCAAAAGCGCTATATAAGTGCAGACCATTTTACCATTTACGTGGTGACCGATAAATCCAAAACGATTGTCTGGAGCGATTCCTCGGACCGATCCTATGGAGCGTGTGGTGTGATGCGATGTTTCTTCAGTTCCTACCTGCAGTAAGTTCCCATCTACTGTTTTACGCTCAGAAATGGAAAAACTTACAATCCTGTAAAAGAAAGTCTTTTAATTCTGTATGCTGAATATACTGAGGAACGGAAATGTCTGCGAGACTGCAGTGCAGGATGAAGCACACACTGTTAAACAGCTGATTAAACACGTACTCTCTCTCCAGACTGATGGCGGTCAAAAGCTCGTTCTGCTGTTTGATCCGTCCAGCCAGACTCTCGTTAGCAGCCCTGATAAAGATAAAAAAAAAAAGTTAGTTTCTTGACTAGTCCACCATTTAACCAAGTGTTAGCTTTTCTTTGTTATTTTTGGATATGTTGGTGTTTAAAAACAAATAAAAAATTGTATCAAAGAGCCAGTAACAGACATAGCGATCACATAAGCAAGCTCCAAGTGCCTAAAGGATTTGTAGAAAACACGAAAGAACAAAACGAGGCTCAAGGCGAAGAAGTGGCGTTAGACTGGTCTCGCAGAAAAATCCGGAAACTCTGCATCTCTGAGAGAAATGGTGAATAAACACAAGAGACGTAGCGCGGTCTCACATCATGTTCATTACACCTTCTGCAGAGAAGCACAGAGGAGGAGTTTTCACGTTTTCGCTCGGCACTGACGGTATCATTACACTCTAGCGCCATTCAGCCTGGAGAAGTGCGAGTAAATGTTGTTCAGGTCGGAAGGAGAAGAACGAGGACGATAATCCAGCATCGCTAAACAGCACGGAACAACAGCCATCACGGCCTCGGGGGCTTTCATCACAACTGATTGTGTCCTGATTGAGCTTAAATTACAAATCAAATACTGCAGCTGTAATCAGGGGGGGGGGGAGATGGAAAGAGAAAGACCGAGAGTGAAGCAGAGAAAACGAGAAGGACAAAGAGAACTTAAAGGATAGCGAGAACTTGAACAAGAGAGAGAGAAGTTAACCGACAAAACAGACAGAAAGAGAGAAAGAAAACTTAGAGAATGAGAGAGAGAGAGAATCTGAGGAACAGTGCTTCGCAATGTAAAGCCTTTTAGCATGTCAATAAAGCTACTTGGATCTTGTATCTAGAAAGAGGGAGGGATGCAGGGGGGGAGGGGAGGCAGACAGAGAACTTGAAGAATGAGAGAGAGAATCTAAAGACTGAGAGAACGTAAACGTGAGAGAGCTTGCCTGTGTGATGTTTGTTTTGTAAAGAATAACACGCTGCGTGTCGTGCTGTTACAGGAAAATAATCAGCGACAGAGTGGTGTGCTGAAGCAGAGATACTCGTACCATCCTGAGGTTTATCTTCCTGTAACAGCACGTCCTGAAGCGTTTTATTCCTCTTACAATTTTTAAGTCATTCATTGGAAGAAAAAAAAAGACATCCTACTTTTTATCCATTTACAGTTACATTTTATGTTGTAGCTTGTCCAGAAAACAAGATTGTCGTGCTTCAAGTGTAAACTCCTCTGACCTGAAGATGCCAGGACACAGAAAAATAGCGCTGTGTGTGTGTGTGTGTGTGTGTGTGTGTGTGTGTGTGGGCAGTAGGGGTGCTTACTTGTGCTCGGTGATCCAGAGGTTGATGTTGGTCACCAGCTGTTCTCTCTCCTGATGGAGGTGAGCGTTTTCTGTCTGGGTCTCCTCCAGATTCCTTTTCAGCTGCTGCAGCTGTGTGTGTGAGGAACAACAGGTCAAAATCACACACACACACACATACACACATATACACACACACACTTCTAAAGATCAAACCTTGACGACTTGGGTAAATACCTTAAGGTTTTACCCAAAAAAAATCTTGACATTTTTTTTCTAAAATAAGGTATCCACAAAACAACTTCGAAATGAAATCTGAATCATTTATTACTTTATTTATTACACAGGTGGGAATGTTCGTTCCTCGCGTCTTTATAAAGTCATATATTAAAGCTAAAATGAAACTATAATCTGCTATTAAATGATAGATATAGAAGAAGAAAAAACCCACTGCAATTAGTATTCTTTTGGTTTTGTTTCTACATTTTAACCTGCCAATGAGAGACGTTTACACTTTCCTCTGTGAGAGAGAGAGAGAGAGAGACAGAGAGAGAGGGACAGGCAGAGAGAGAGAGGGACAGACAGAGAGGGAGGGAGAGAGAGAGGGGGACAGACAGAGAGAGAGGGAGATAGAGAGAGGGACAGACAGAGAGAGAGACAGAGAGGGAGAAAGAGAGACAGGCAGAGAGAGAGGGAGATAGAGAGAGGGACAGACAGAGAGGGAGGGAGAGAGAGAGAGGGACAGACAGAGAGAGAGGGAGATAGAGAGAGGGACAGACAGAGAGAGAGACAGAGAGGGAGAAAGAGGGACAGAGAGAGAGGGAGATAGAGAGAGGGACAGACAGAGAGGGAGGGAGAGAGAGACAGAGAGGGAGAAAGAGGGACAGACAGAGAGAGGGACAGACACAGGGAGAGACAGAGACAGACACAGAGAGAAAGACAGACAGAGAAGGACAGATAGAGAGAGGGAGGGACAGAGGGAGGGACAGAGAGAGAGAGAGAGAGAGGGACAGACAGAGAGAGAGGGACAGAGAGAGGGAGGGACAGAGAGAGGGAGAGAGAGACAGAGAGGGAGAAAGAGGGACAGACAGAGAGAGGGACAGACACAGGGAGAGACAGAGACAGACACAGAGAGAAAGACAGACAGAGGGACAGACAGAGGGAGCGAGGGACAGACAGAGAGAGAGAGGGACAGAGAGAGAGAGAGAGACAGAGAGAGAGGGACAGAGAGGGAAAGAGGGACAGACAGAGAGAGAGAGAGACTCTTTATATCTGCTATAATATGGAAAGGAGATTGTTTTGTGAACATTGTTAAATGTATGATGTGGTTTTCTTTCATTAATAACGATTGTAAGCGTCGCTGTGGTATAAGAGGAATAAAACGCTTCGGGACGCGCTGTAACAGGAAAATAATCAGCGTGCGGGTGGAAACAGTAACTCCGTGCCACTGCTGATTATTTTCCTGTAACAGCACGACACTGAGACGCCGAGCGTGTCGTTCCTCACACGGAGGTCAGTATGAAAACGTTTCGGGTAATCACATCACCCTGTAGTCATTTAAAATCGCCTGTTAATTATTCGCCTGTTTAGTGATGTCACAAACTGAGCTCATCCGTAGCCCTGCCCCAGCCCCGTAGCCCCGCCCCTGTTTTATTTATACAGAAAACTGTATATGAAAGTGTGTTTTAGCAGGGGAACAAAAATAAAGTGACAAACATGACCTCGGTCTGTTTTATACAGTATAATCCTTCTCAAGGAAGAGTTTAAAAAATAAATTTAAAAAACCCAATAAAAACACTCAGAGTGCGCGCGCACACACACACACACACACACACACACACACACACACAGCCTTAACCTTTCATTCAGTGTTAGCTAACTATCATGTACAAGTCAAAATGGTGCAATGTGGCAGAATAAACATGTTTTTTTTATTTTATTTTATTATAAAAGTAGTCTAGATGGCAAACCAAATTCCTCCCACACACACCTGTGTCAGGAATCTGCTCATATTTATCTCTCCTTCCCCACAATCGCTCTTTCCCTCTACACGTGATTAATTGATTCAGTATGCCGAGAGAGACGCCTGCAGCTTTCCCACGTCTCGTGTTTACTACATTATTACGCTTTACGCTGCTCCCGCGCTCTCGACGGGACACACCTCTAATCATGTGACTTCAATTACACATTCCTTCATCCCCTTCTTAGTTTTCTGGGAGCCAACGTTTTACTCTCACAACATGAAAAAGAGGGATTTTCTTTTTCTGTCCAAAAGAGTGGGGGTAAAGAAAGAAAAAAGACAGGGAGCGAGACGCTAAAGCGAAAGCAGACCTCTCGGATCGCTCACGCTAATGTGTTACAAATGTGTCTGGAGGCCGCAGCTCTCGGGATGGTGTTTATGAGCGGACGAGCAGCCGAAATAAACACGGGCATAAAAACACAACGTGAGCGCTGGAGTGAACGTGCAGAGCACGAGACGGATGGATGCAAACACCTCAGCGAGGGGGTAAATAGTTACGGATCAGAGAGAGAGCGGTACGTAATGAGCATTGCGTGTTGATTGAGGGAGAACAAGAGAGAGAGTTACTGAGGGAGAAAGAGGGAAAGAAAACAGATGGAGCGAGAGAGAGGGACATAGACGGGGGAAGAAAGAAAGAAAATCTATGGAGAAAGAGAAAGAAAGGTATGAAGTTTGAGTTAATCGTGAGAAAGAAGAGAGAACAGAAGGAGAAGGAAGAGAAAAAGAAGGTGAGACTAGTGAAAGAAAGACAGAGAAAGAGGGGAAATGAGAGAAGGTGGGGAAGAAAGAGAGGAGTATAGAGAAAGAGTGAGAAAGAGAGGGAGAGAGGAATAAAGTACATAAAGTTTTAGTTAATCATGAGAGAAGAGAGAACAGAAAGAAAGAGACTGAGAAAGAGGGGAAATGAGAGAAAGAGGATGAACGACAGAGGAGAGAGTGGGAGAAAGGACATGAGAGGGGGAGGGCAAAGGAAAGAAAAGAGACGCAGAGACAGAAAGAAAGCAGAGAGCAAGACAAAGTTTTGAGTTTCTATTTTATTAAGAGAAAGCGTGACAGAGACGAAAAGAAAAGAGATGGAGAGAGAGAGAGAAAGAAAAGATGGACGAAAGCAAAGAGCAATAAATTAAGTGATAAAGGAGGGTGCAGAGATGTGACACTTGCAGGAAAGAAAAGATTAGTTCATTTAAAAATCTTTTGCAATACTGAACTCGAGCATCTGCCGATATCCGTATTCCTTCCGTATCCGTACCCCCGTATCCTTACTCCCCGCGTATCCCTACTCCCCCCGTATCCCTACTCCCGTATCTTACTCCCCCCATATCCCTACTCCCGTATCCCTACTCCCCCTGTATCCCTACTCCCCCCATATCCCTACTCCCGTATCTTACTCCCCCCATATCCCTACTCCCCGCGTATCCCTACTCCCCCCATATCCCTACTCCCGTATCCCTACTCCCCCTGTATCCCTACTCCCCCCATATCCCTACTCCCCGCGTATCCCTACTCCCGTATCCCTACTCCCCCTGTATCCCTACTCCCCCCATATCCCTACTCCCGTATCTTACTCCCCCCATATCCCTACTCCCCGCGTATCCCTACTCCCCCCATATCCCTACTCCCGTATCCTTACTCCCCCCATATCCCTACTCCCGTATCCTTACTCCCCCCGTATCCCTACTCCCGTATCCTTACTCCCCCCATATCCCTACTCCCGTATCCTTACTCCCCCCGTATCCCTACTCCTGTATCCTTACTCCCCCCGTATCCCTACTCCTGTATCCTTACTCCCCCCGTATCCCTACTCCCGTATCCTTACTCCCCCCGTATCCCTACTCCCGTATCTTACTCCCCCCGTATCCCTACTCCCGTATCCTTACTCCCCCCGTATCCCTACTCCCCCCATATCCCTACTCCCGTATCCTTACTCCCCCCGTATCCCTACTCCTGTATCCTTACTCCCCCCGTATCCCTACTCCCGTATCCTTACCCCCCCCCATATCCCTACTCCCCCCATATCCTTACTCCCCCCGTATCCGTACCCCTCCCGGAATCGGTACTCCTCCCGTATCCGTAGTCCCCCCATATTACACTGTAAATATAATAAACATGAAAAGTATTAATAGAATAAAATCAAGATAAGAAAAAGATAAAAACAGACAAATCTCTGTATCTGGAATTCTTTCCAGTTCTAAAAATACATTTCTTTTCCAAAATCCACTCTCTCCGTGCTCTCTCCACTCTCTCCGTGCTCTCTCCACTCTCTCTGTGCTCTCTCCACTCTCTCCTTCCACTCTCTCTGTGCACTTTCCACTCTCTCTCTTCCCGCTCTCACTCTCCACTCTCTCCGTGCTCTCTCCACTCTCTCTGTGCTCTCTCCACTCACTCTCTCTCTGCTCTCGCTCTCCACTCTCTCCTTCCACTCTCTCCTTCCACTCTCTCTGTGCTCTTTCCACTCTCTCTCTTCCCACTCTCACTCTTCCCATTCTCTCTCCGTTCTTGCTCTCTCCACTCTCTCTCTGCATTCTCTCCACTCTCGCTCTCCACACTCTCTCTAGTCTCTCTGTGCTCTCTCCAGTCTCTCTCTGTGCTCTCTCTAGTCTCTCCCTGTGCTCTCTCCAGTCTCTCTCTGTGCTCTCGCTAGTCTCTCTGTGCTCTCTCCAGTCTCTCTCTATGCTCTCTCCAGTCTCTTTCTAGTCTCTCTCTCTGTGCTCTCTCCAGTCTCTCTCTCTGTGCTCTCTCTAGTCTCTCTCTCTGTGCTCTCTCCAGTCTCTCTCTCTGTGCTCTCTCTAGTCTCTCTCTCTGTGCTCTCTCTATTCTCTTTCTCTGTGCTCTCTCTAGTCTCTCTCTCTGTGCTCTCTCCAGTCTCTCTCTCTGTGCTCTCTCTAGTCTCTCTCTCTGTGCTCTCTCTATTCTCTCTCTCTGTGCTCTCTCTAGTCTCTCTCTCTGTGCTCTCTCTATTCTCTTTCTCTGTGCTCTCTCTAGTCTCTCTCTCTGTGCTCTCTCCGGGGCAATCTTAGTGACAGTAATTGCCAGTCATAAAAAAGCTCATTTAAAATGAACATCTCTGCTTGGCCTTGATGGGGAAAATATAAATAGGCGAGAAGTACAGATGTTGTGATTAGACCCAAATTGCACAGCCTTCCTTTGTTTCTTTGTGTGTGTGTGTGTGTGTGTGTGTGTGTGTGTGTGTGTGTGTGTGTGCACACGTGTGTCAGTCAGAGTGAACAATGGGAGTTTTACAAAACCAAGGCGGGAATAATTTCCCAGAGCCAGAGTGCAGCGGGCCTCTTCACCAGCCTGGACACTCGCTGCTTAACATTTAGATTGTTTCTCTTAATAGGAGGTGGAGTGACACTGTGTGGGTGTGTGTGTGTGTGTTAAAGCAGGGATTGATATGATTCCAGAACATTTTGCAGGTATCATCAAGAAGAAAAGCGAGTCATGTTCAGTGTGTACATGTTTGAATTCAACTACGGATGAGTCATTTTGCAAACGATTCGAATCGTTAGAGTCGACTCTCGCATATAAACGGCTCTTATAGATCCTGTGATACGGTACATTTGCTGAAAATTCATCAGCAGTATCCACGATTCTCAAAAGCGTTTTTAACCGCAATAACAGGTGCATTTAATAAATCTTAACAACTCCTGCTTTGATAACTGTTGTCATGTTTGGGCGTGGCCTGTCCAGCGTTTCATTTTTAGATCTGGTGAGAAACGGCAGTAGCTATATTTACTATATTTATATAGCGATATGCTAGCTTCATTCAGATTAGCAACATCAGCAGAGGCACCAAGAAGCTCTGCTACTTCCTTTCAAGCTTTATATTTTCTTTGTAATGTCTCTATGCGCTTTTAATGAGAGGTTATATATGACGGTTTTTCTTCCTTTTTTTTTTGCATCAGACAGTAATCACAGGTAGGATATAAAAAAAAAACTGGTTGGACCACGCGTACTATAAGATTAGACAGAGGAATCGTTTGTTTTGGAATCGTCACTGTACAGCGCCATGCATCCTGTTTCGAGTAGAATTGACAAAATCACAATCTCTACGCTGAAGAAAATGAACGTTCGCCCGTCACTTGCGAGTGTGAACGTAGGTTCAGACTCATCAATTGGACGAACAGATATGAAAGCACCCCAAGCAACAAGAATATATATCTAGGTAGCAATATATGCAGTATTGTTATTGCTCATAAAGGCATTTGTTGGCCACATGGAGGTGTGATCAAATCGTTAACAAACATGGACGTTGTTTGTGCGCCAAAATACACTCGAGCTCGAACCGACTCTGTTCTGTGACACGACTGAAGACTGAACCTGCACAGCTCTGCTAGGATTCATTTCTCTCCGTGGTAAATAATATTAGCCAGTCTGTTAGAAGAGCTTTGCATGGGAAGGGTGGGGTGTTTTTTTAATGATTCCCCCTCCTCACTCTCAGTCTGCAGTCTACCGTTCACACAGAGACATTTAATAAAGGCAGGAGCAGTAATCGGACCGCCCGTGCCATCATCCCGCACCAACACCTGCCCCGCTGTTTGACAGCTTATTCTGCCATCGCAAAATGCCCCCCCCCCTCCTCCTCCTCCCCGCATCTCTTCCTGCTTAATAACCAAAGGCAATAACTGCGTTTCTGCGTGCACGACTACACGGAGAGAGTCGGCACGCCGAAACGGTAAGAGATTAAAGAGCAGCGATTATGAGGAAAGAGAAGTTGTCAGAGAATCACGTACACGTGCCACGGTTCACGCCGATGTTTCAATTATAAGCGCGTATTACAGAGCGAGAGCTTTCAAGAAGCCTGTCTCGTGCGTGTCAGAAACACAGGGGAGGAGGCTGAGCGGTTTTGTTTGTATATTCCGTTTATTACGGCGCTCTTCCTTGTCACACACACACGGTGTTACACGAGACACGCTCGCCCAGTGTGTTTCCACGGCCTCGTGCAGAGATCTGGAGAGAGATATTCAAATAAGAGTTCCAATCATCGCTCTGTCTCGCACACAGACAGGTGAATTAATCAATCTGGACGTCAGGGTGTTCCTCCTTTGTGTAGCCGCTGTGCACGTTCACAACCCGATCAGATATATTTACATATGTGTTACGCAATAGCTAAAACAGTCATTTATTCATCGGTCAGTCATTACGCGGTGTTTTAAATAAACAAAATCAGTGATTCAGTAGTGTATCAGCGTCTGAATCAGATCACGGTTTTTCCTGTGTTCTTGGGTATCGTGATTATCCACGTAGTAACGCTTCAGCGGTGAAACCCATTTAGTGTAAATCAGATTCCTTAAACAACTTCAGGGGTCCACGTTACACTCGGTCGTTTCCTGCGTCTTGTTTCAGGACCGGATCGTGAGATTTGCGTTTACGCTTGCAGTCGAACGCATCAGATTAGCATTCGCATCAGACATCACATCACATCGTAGTATCCTAATACATGAAGTCATAACTGACCGTGCTCTGCAAGTCCATCCCAATACAAAATCCAGCAAAGTCTGCAATATTCCGAGGAGCTCGCAATTTGTCAAAATTACCGCAGATTTTCCGCAGATTCGGGGCCAAGACGAGTCACGTGACATCCACACGCCGCACGTTCGGCCCAAGCGCTCTTCGATACACGTACGTCGAACATGGCTACAGCTAAAAGGTCTTGTTTACCAACAAACGTCACTGCGAAAGACAATTTTGTGCAGTTACGATTTTGCAGATTCGAGTAGTTTTCCGCAGAAAAGCACAAAAAACTGCAAGTTCTGAAAAAACCGCCGCAAAATCGAGCATTTTTGGCCGCAACAATCTAAAAAAAATAAATAAATAATGAAACCTGTGTGAAATCCTGTACAGACTGCTTTACAGCAAAAACTCCTCCCAGTGTGTGATGTCAAGATCAAAACTCCTTACAAACAAACGAGCAAGTCCATGAGGGTCTGCAAAAGTGCATCAGTGGCGACGCTGCAGCGCCTTCAACTCATTTCCCCAGTACCTTTCTGTATAGTAAACATCCCAGTGCATTATGGGAGCTGAAAGTGTACACACACACACACACGTCTCCTAAACTAGTCAGATTTAAATAAATAAATAAATAAAAATGCTGATGTGAATGTGAAGATTTCTATTTTCCAGAAACGCTGAAATAAAACCTGCGCTGTGTATAACACAACACTTTTAGTCCTCTGAGATCAGCGATTAGGCGGAGTCTCCCCCGTCAGGCCGAGACACCGTCGCTGCTGCTGCTACACTTCATATAATCTCACGATCTCACGGAGACGCAGGGGACGGATCAGGAACGAGAGACGAGGAGGAGAGGTTTTATTATTTTTGTCATTGAGAGTGCAGAGACGTTCATTTTCCTATAGATGGGTTTGTGTTATATTTAAGCTGAGTACGTGAATTTACGTGGGGAAAAAAAAAAAAAAAAAACACTCAATCAAAAGCAATAGCTATGAACGAGTGTGTCACTCAGGAACTGTACTTTTCCTTCTTGCACAGTGGTATCTTCAAGGATCTTTTGTATCTTAAATAATGGGTTTCTGTAGGGTTCTCCAGCAAGGATGTCTACGATGGGCAGAAATAAAACAGATCTGAAACTCTCGACGTTAAACGGTATTTCTACTACGGCAAAAAAAAAAAATGCAAGTTTGACGCTTTCGCCAAATGCCGTATCAATTTCACGTTTTTGTTGTTGCTGTTTTTTACGTTTTGAGAACGCCACTTGTACAACACTACAGCCACTTCCTCCGAGATCATCTTCCCTCCTGCTCCGTAAAGCTCTTCAGTTCTTCTCGCTTTATTAAATGACATTTTCTTAGCTAACAAAGACCGTCAAGTAGCATTAGAGTTGTTGCTTAGTGACCGGTTTCCATGGATACAGAAGGCCGTCCCCGTACACCGCTCCATACGTTTCCTACGAAACACATTCTAGTGTACCGTCAAACAGCGATGATGATGACGATAATAATAATAACAACCCCCGTGATTAAAGGATAATATAGAACCTGTTAGCCGGATTTTGTACGCTGAAGCGTGCTGCAATTTGTGCTTAATAAAAGTAACATTAAAAATGAATAAACGAGGCTAACGGAAAGCGTGTTAACACACGGCGCCGCGTTTTCTAATCGCTTAAAAGAAAATAAGAGCCTTCAGGCCTCGTGTAAAAGTACGCCTCATTCACCAGACCGGAATTAGTAATAACGCTCACATATATTGTTAAAGATGGCATTAAGAATTCATCATCGTACTAATTAAAATGTCCGGTGGATGATGTATCGGTTAAATATGTATATTTATTTTAAATGGGTTCTGAATTAAATATGCGAGTTTGACGAGTAGGAAACGTGATTGAACAAGGCAAGGCCTATCCCACTCTGTGTGTGTGTGTGTGTGTGTGTGTGTGTCTTTCATAACAGCAGCATAATTACATATTAAACCACCGTCCACCGGTGCACACGTGAGTCCTTATTAATAATACTAATGGATTCTTTAATTGCATCGGTACCGCCAACAATTTCCAGAGCGGCCACAACGAGTCGTCTAATGCCTTAATAACGGCACTTCTCCGATGACTAATGGCTTGTACGGAGATGGAGGATAAGGTATGGCTTGGAGGACGTTGGGGAAAAGTAATTAAGCATCCCCTATTTACCCAAAGTCCAGCTTGCCCTTCCCAGAGTGCTCTCCTCGGGGCCAGGCTCTCCAATCAGCCCTGCCGCTTTCATACAGGCGGCTCCTTTTTTTTTCTCTTTCCCCCGATCACTACAAGATGAGTGTTTTTCAATCAGGAGCGCACGGTAAACAGGCTACGGTAAAAGCTGGTCCGTGATTGCTGAAGGATGCATAAAGAACCGCGCTACAACAGGATTCCCGTAGACGAGAAGGATGGGATCGCGTTCGAACGCCGCGTGGAGCTTTCCGTCACACTGACCCTTGGAGAGGTGTTGGTGAAGAGAGAAAGATAGAGGGGGAAAAAAAATGTAAAAACTCTACGCAGCTAATCAGTGACGAATAATAACGATTTCATTCCGTTCTACTCGATCGATAAGACTCGAGGATGAGGAAGCCGAACGTGTCGGTGAAGATGATGGAGAACGGTCTATACAGGGCTCGAATTGAGACACGACCTTCACGTTCAAGTAAAAATGTCGCAGTACTTTGAAAAGAAAAAGAAATGTCAAGCTCGAGTGTGTGTAGAAGTGTGCAGAGGTGAGGGGTGAAAAAGCATAACGCTTAAGGTTTATTCAATTGGAACATGCGTTAAGAAGTGAAGCCACTTCAAAGTGAAGACGAGCACAATCCAGGATGAGCTGTTCAGGGTCACGGTCCTGACACGACAAACTCCACGTCAAAGAACTGGTGCCAGTCAGAGCTGGCTGAGGATAACTTCCTCAGTGAAGAGTCACCTGCAAAGATGAAAATACCTCTCCACACCACGAGAGGGCAGTGTTTCTTATTCAGAACCAAGAATAAAAAAGCTCTGAGGACCAAGCGGTGGCTCTCATTTGTGTAGCCGCTGTTCGTACGGGTCCTCATTTCCTTGTTTTTGACGTGACACGGAGCCGCGATTCCGACGAGGGGGGGGGGGGTTGATGCTGGCACTGTCTGCCCTCTTCCAAATATGTGAACACTCAGACTTCACCGATTGGTTAGATCCCATTTGTAAAAGGAACAAGAGGAACTGATTTGATTGCATAGCACAGCATAGCAGCTGACCACACCTCTTTGATGTATTCACTCTAGCCCCACCCCCTTTTTTTCCTCCAAATTACAGAGCTCTGTGGCACATTAGCACTTGTCACGAAAAACACTACGAGAATGTAATATTGAGTTTATGCCTTATTTTAGTGCTTAGTGTTCTGATCAGGACAACGGGTCGAGGGTCCTTCCCGTGTCCTGTGTAAGCGTGTGTCACGTATGTATCTGTATAAGTGAGTAAACGTTTAGCCGTGTTCCTCTGTCCGTGGAGGACGCAGGAGCCGAGGTTCACGTCAATGTCACACCGCTGTTCTTACGCCAAACAGAACATTGTTATTGATCTGAAGTGTGTGGAACACTGTGATGTAATTAGCTGAAGGTGAAAATACAGGTGTCCGCTACCAAGGACAATAACGGGTGAGGACAACATGCAGGATTTATCGTCCTTAATATTGAACAATAAAATATAAGTCTTTATACTATTACTACTAACACAACTACTATTACTACTACCACCACTACTATTACTACCACTACTATTACTACTACTATTACTACCACTACTGCTACTACTATTACTACCACTACTATTACTACTACTATTACTACCACTACTGCTACTACTAACACTACTTCTACTACTATTACTACTACCACTACTAACACTACTTCTACTATTACTATTACTACTACCACTACTAACACTACTTCTACTACTACTATTACTACCACTACTTCTACTACTATTACTACCACTACTAACACTACTTCTACTATTACTATTACTATCACTACTTCTACTACTATTACTACCACTACTAACACTACTTCTACTACTACTATTACTATCACTACTTCTACTACTACTACTACTATTACTACCACTACTAACACTACTTCTACTACTACTATTACTACCACTACTAACACTACTTCTACTACTACTATTACTACCACTACTTCTACTACTACTACTACTATTACTACCACTACTAACACTACTTCTACTACTACTATTACTATCACTACTTCTACTACTATTACTACCACTACTAACACTACTTCTACTACTACTATTACTATCACTACTTCTACTACTATTACTACCACTACTAACACTACTTCTACTACTACTATTACTACCACTACTTCTACTACTACTACTACTATTACTACCACTACTAACACTACTTCTACTACTACTATTACTATCACTACTTCTACTACTATTACTACCACTACTAACACTACTTCTACTACTACTATTACTATCACTACTTCTACTACTACTACTACTATTACTACCACTACTAACACTACTTCTACTACTACTATTACTATCACTACTTCTACTACTATTACTACCACTACTAACACTACTTCTACTACTACTATTACTATCACTACTTCTACTACTACTACTACTATTACTACCACTACTAACACTACTTCTACTACTACTATTACTATCACTACTTCTACTACTATTACTACCACTACTAACACTACTTCTACTACTACTATCACTACTTCTACTACTACTTCTACTACTACTATTACTACCACTACTTCTACTACTACTACCACTACTAACACTACTTCTACTACTACTATTACTACCACTACTAACACTACTACCACTACTTCTACTACTACTACCACTACTAACACTACTACTATTACTACCACTACTAACACTACTTCTACTACTACTATTACTACCACTACTTCTACTACTACTACTACTATTACTACCACTACTTCTACTACTACTACTACTATTACTACCACTACTAACACTACTTCTACTACTACTATTACTACCACTACTAACACTACTTCTACTACTACAATTACTATTACTACCACTACTAACACTACTTCTACTACTACTATTACTACCACTACTTCTACTACTACTACTACTATTACTACCACTACTAACACTACTTCTACTACTACTATTACTACCACTACTTCTACTACTACTATTACTACCACTACTAACACTACTTCTACTACTACTATTACTACCACTACTAACACTACTTCTACTACTACTATTACTACCACTACTAACACTACTTCTACTACTACTATTACTACCACTACTAACACTACTTCTACTACTACTATTACTACCACTACTTCTACTACTATTACTACCACTACTTCTACTACTACTATTACTACCACTACTAACACTACTTCTACTACTACTATTACTACCACTACTTCTACTACTACTACTACCACTACTAACACTACTTCTACTACTACTATTACTACCACTACTTCTACTACTACTATTACTACCACTACTAACACTACTTCTACTACTACTACTACTATTACTACCACTACTAACACTACTTCTACTACTACTATTACTACCACTACTTCTACTACTACTATTACTACCACTACTAACACTACTTCTACTACTACTATTACTACCACTACTAACACTACTTCTACTACTACTATTACTATCACTACTTCTACTACTACTACTACTATTACTACCACTACTAACACTACTTCTACTACTACTATTACTACCACTACTTCTACTACTACTATTACTACCACTACTAACACTACTTCTACTACTACTATTACTATCACTACTTCTACTACTACTACTACTATTACTACCACTACTAACACTACTTCTACTACTACTATTACTATCACTACTTCTACTACTACTATTACTACCACTACTAACACTACTTCTACTACTACTACTACTATTACTACCACTACTAACACTACTTCTACTACTACTATTACTACCACTACTTCTACTACTACTATTACTACCACTACTAACACTACTTCTACTACTACTATTACTACCACTACTAACACTACTTCTACTACTACTATTACTATCACTACTTCTACTACTACTACTACTATTACTACCACTACTAACACTACTTCTACTACTACTATTACTATCACTACTTCTACTACTACTACTATTACTACCACTACTACCACTACTTCTACTACTACTATTACTACCACTACTTCTACTACTACTATTACTACCACTACTAACACTACTAACACTACTTCTACTACTACTATTACTACCACTACTTCTACTACTACTATTACTGCCACTACTAACACTACTTCTACTACTACTATTACTACCACTACTTCTACTACTACTACTACTATTACTACCACTACTAACACTACTTCTACTACTACTATTACTGCCACTACTAACACTACTTCTACTACTACTATTACTACCACTACTTCTACTACTACTACTACTATTACTAACACTACTAACACTACTTCTACTACTACTACTACTACTATTACTACCACTACTAACACTACTTCTACTACTACTATTACTACTATTACTATCACTACTATTACTACCACTACTACCACTACTTCTACTACTATTATTACTACCACTACTACCACTACTTCTACTACTACTATTACTACCACTACTAACACTACTTCTACTACTACTACTACTACCACTACTAACACTACTAACACTACTTCTACTACTACTATTACTACCACTACTAACACTACTTCTACTACTACTATTACTACCACTACTAACACTACTTCTACTACTACTATTACTACCACTACTTCTACTACTACTACTACTACTACTACTATTACTATCACTACTATTACTACCACTACTAACACTACTTCTACTACTACTACTACTACCACTACTAACACTACTAACACTACTTCTACTACTACTATTACTACCACTACTAACACTACTTCTACTACTACTATTACTACCACTACTAACACTACTTCTACTACTACTATTACTACCACTACTTCTACTACTACTATTACTACCACTACTAACACTACTTCTACTTCTACTACTACTATTACTACCACTACTAACACTACTTCTACTACTACTATTACTACCACTACTTCTACTACTACTACTACTATTACTACCACTACTAACACTACTTCTACTACTACTATTACTACCACTACTTCTACTACTACTATTACTACCACTACTAACACTACTTCTACTTCTACTACTACTATTACTACCACTACTAACACTACTTCTACTACTACTATTACTACCACTACTTCTACTACTACTACTACTACCACTACTAACACTACTTCTACTACTACTATTACTACCACTACTAACACTACTTCTACTACTACTATTACTACCACTACTTCTACTACTACTACCACTACTAACACTACTTCTACTACTACTATTACTACCACTACTAACACTACTTCTACTTCTACTATTACTAACACTACTTCTACTACTACTATTACTACCACTACTTCTACTACTACTATTACTAACACTACTTCTACTTCTACTACTACTATTACTACCACTACTAACACTACTTCTACTACTACTATTACTACCACTACTAACACTACTTCTACTTCTACTATTACTAACACTACTTCTACTACTACTATTACTACCACTACTTCTACTACTACTATTACTAACACTACTTCTACTTCTACTACTACTATTACTACCACTACTAACACTACTTCTACTACTACTATTACTACCACTACTAACACTACTTCTACTACTACCACTACTAACACTACTTCTACTACTACTATTACTACCACTACTTCTACTACTACTATTACTACCACTACTAACACTACTTCTACTACTACTATTACTACCACTACTAACACTACTACTACTACTACTATTACTACCACTACTGCTACTTCTACTACTATTACTACCACTACCACCACTATTACTACTACCGCTACTACTGCTACTTCTACTACTATTCAATTCAATTCAATTTGATTTGTATAGCGCTTTTTACAATAGACATTGTCTCAAAGCAGCTTTACAGAAATATCAACGTGGTATACTGATATTAAAAGGTGTGAATTTACTACTACTAACAATAACAATAATTTTTTTTGCCACAATAATCCAACAGTAATTCTTCATTTTATTTTTATATTGTATTTTAATGTTTTAGATTTTTTAAAATTAAGTCAAGTGGTCCAACATTAATATAACAATAATGAAAATAATATAGTAAAAATAATAGTATGGTCTATTTAAAATATTATTTGCATGCTATTTTGTATTAATATATAACAAAATCTTCATCCAAACACAATAAATATTGTATATTACAAATTATTCTTACAAATGCTAAATTATTCTTTTCTTTGCTTCTTTATTTATTTAGCTAGGAAGTTAGTATCCAAACAGCAGTTAGCTGTGATTCTTTTATTTATTTATTCGTGTGTGAAATATTCAGCACAATTCAAGGCATTCACACGTTTCATAAACATTCCTGTGCCTGTTGTGGGTTTAAATATAAATCATGTTGAATAAAAACAGTCTTACATTCGCACAGTAATATTCACGTGACCTGATCATTAAAATATCACTTCAACAATTTACTCAGGAATGGTTTTCACTTTGATTAAACCTCACCAAAAAAAAACCGTCGAGCCAGCCGAGGTAATTCTAAAATAATTTAACCACACTCCGAATCCACTTATAAAATATATCAAGTAATGGCTTTGACCGGAGCAGATGAGGCCATTTCAAAGCCAATTTCCCTCAGATTCATCAAGCTTGACCATTTCTACAGCCATAATAATCCATCGGCAGGTCCGTTCCATCCTCAGAGAGAGAGGGAGGGAGAGGGGGAGGGAGAGGGGCAGAGATATAGACAGTGTTGGAGAGAGTGACAGAAAGAGGGAGACAGAAAGACAAGAGCGATAAACAGAGAGACAGGCAGATGGAGAAAGGCTATGTGAATGTGAGAGAGACAAAGATGAGCAATAGAGAGGGAGAGGCAGAGAGAATGTCGGAGAGAGGGACTGAAAGAGAGACAGAGAGAGAGAGAGAGAGAGTAGGACTGAAAGAGATACAGAGAGAGAGAGAGATAGGCAGAGAGAGAGAGTGGGACTGAAAGAGAGAGAGAAAGTCAGATAGAGAGAGTGGGACTGAAAGAGACAGACACAGAGAGAGAGAGATAGGGAGCGAGAAAGTCAGATAGAGAGAGTGGGACTGAAAGAGACAGACTCACAGAGAGAGAGAGATAGGGAGCGAGAAAGTCAGTGAGAAAGAGAGTGGGACTGAAAGAGACAGAACGAGAGAGAGAAAGTCAGATAGAGAGAGTGGGACTGAAAGAGACAGACTCACAGAGAGAGAGAGAGATAGGGAGCGAGAAAGTCAGATAGAGAGAGTGGGACTGAAAGAGACAGACTCACAGAGAGAGAGAGACAGAAAGAGCTCTTTCCTCATTTATATGGAGGGGAAAAGATTACATCAAAGCTGTTCTCCTGGAGTTTTATCAAATTTCCAAACATATAGTTAAAAGTAGTTCCGGTCACTTTACACTGTTCTAAAGGATCCCTGCATCCCAATTCACCTACTATCCATCCTCAACAGTATCCGAGATTAGAGTCAGGATGTCCCGAATCATAGTCTGCTGAAACGAGTCTCCCAGAGACACCCGGATAGTCTGCTGTTTCCGCTAGATTTCCCAAGTGTGGATCCGAGGACACTTTTTCAGCGAATATTACCCACAACTCCTTGCGTGACGATCGAGGAGGAGTTTTGTGAATTGTGATGGCGGCGGGGGTTATATCCGTACACCATCAGAGCCACACAACTCCAAGACAGGTAGATCGGCCAAACCAGTAAAACAGTCACGCTGCAACCATTGTCCTGTCTGTAGAATACCCTAATCTTTGTCCGGGATGTTGCTTAGCAACCTGTCAATAGACTACATAGTGTGGTGGATGAACTGGTTATTAATTAGTAATGATATTTAATTATATATTGTCTATAAACGCATTAGTAACGTTACACGTGTGATTAAAAACGTGCAGGGAAACGTGCCGAAGTTCACGTCGAGAATATATGGTACGCATAAAAATACGGATGGTTCAGCTAACCAGTGTTATAGTAACGTGTAAATTTACAGCTTACAACGTATGCATTTCATCACAGAAGCGTAAGAGAAACCTACAGCGGTAGATTCTAACTGGTAGCCTTGCAGTAAAACGAGCGAGCGAGCGAGCGAGCGTCTATGTGTCCTCGCCCGAGCGGTTCCTGCGGTGCTAATGAAAGCAATTAGATAAAGCTGTAGTGGAGGGAGAGCTAGTGTAATATTAACACCTAATAAAAGACTGATATAAAATTTTATTACAGTGAAGTCGGGGCTAAATTAAAACACCAGTCCCAGGGGTGTGTAACGAGACGAGGGCGGGTGGACGCCACCGCCTCCCGCTCGTCCGCAGAGATTTGTGAAATTAATATAAATGAAGACGGAAACACACACACACACACACACACACACATTAAAAGGGAGGGAAGATGAGAGACGTTGGCGTGGGAGAGAACACGACGTTAGCATGACTCCTCCCTGCTCAGGATTACGAGCCGACCTCCGGATCGCGTCTCTCTGTTTCGCGGCGGGATCGTTGAGCACGGTGCACGTCCATGTGTTACCGTTAATATAAGGGGGCTAATTAAAAGTATCCGAGGAAGGGGAACTCGGGAGGAGAACATCGCCGCTGTTAGGCGATGATTAAGGAGCACGCATTGCATGGCTACCGTATATTAAAAACACGTGGCGGTGGAGGTCTCGCTGCGCCGATTTGCAGTTAAGCAAGCTCTTAAACTGCAGGCCTTCTTAATGATCACCTCCGCAATAACGTTCTCGTATGAGAGCGATGCAAATGTGATGGTCTGGAGGGGAAGTTCGGTAAATTGGGTTAAAATAGGAGTGGATGAGGAGAGTCTCCGAAAAACGCTTTCATGTGCTTTAATTGGTCAAATCATCCCGATCGTTTTATCTATAAGCAGTGCTGCACTGTATTGCTTTTTTCCTGTGTGTGTGTGTGTGTGTGTGTATGTAATGAGTGTGGCTGAGGAGCTGATAATGGCCTTGTCGGTGGTCGTTTCACTGGGACTCGGTGGTTTTTACGATGCCCCTCGGCCTCATGGTAATAGTGGGCCGAAGGACGCAGGACACCAGCTGCCTAATAATGTATACATTCAGCTCGTACGTCTTCTCTCTCTCTCTCACCAACTCCTGCTGTGCATTTCCAAAGGATTTTCAGACTCTCGCAAGTGGCACCAATCAGGGCAAATGAAGATCAATAATGAGCCAATGGGCACGCTTTATTTGGCACATGAGGCGGATCATTAAAAATGTGGCGCGCTAATTTGATGGCTGACGCACACTCTTCACGGTAATGATACCATCATGAAGATAAAGCGAGGAGCAGAATGTGTGTGTGTGTGTGTGTGTGTGTGTATGAGAGAGCGAGAGAGAGCGAAAGCAACACATTCAGCCCTCCAGTTCATTTCCCATGCTTAAAAATCCTTAAAAATCTAATCAATTAATATCCGAATCAGATTCGGCTCTCCGGCGCAATGAGGCAACACAAACAAATGTACATCGCCGCTAATGTGGATGATCTTATAGAAAATTACACGTAATGAGCTCATCTGCACCAGCGCCTCATATCAGAAACGAGCAGCGAGAGATGGAGGGATGAGGAAATAACATGTAGGCAATTCATCACTGCGCGTTCGCAAACAAGAACAGGAACCAACAGAACCGTGCCTTTTAGTACTAGTTCGATTTCCGCTAACTTTAACGTAATGACGTCATCATTACGACCTTACGATGGTCTAATGTGACACTATTTATTATAGGCTTGTGTGATATCACGGTATCATCGCCTCCACGGTACACGTTATTACATTACCCTGATATATTAACAGAGATTACGCTATATGAACCAATCATAGCTGTTCTGGTTATTATACACTATATGGACAAAAGTATGTGGACACGTAACCATCACACCTGTATGTACTTGTTGAACATCTCATTCCAGATTTAGTCCCCTCTTTGCCATTATTAACGCGCTCCACTCTTCTGGGAAGGCTTATCACTGGATTTTAGGGCGTGGCTGTGGGGATTGGTCTTCATCCGGCTACGAGAGCGTTAGTGAGGTTGAGATCAGGCGCTGATGTTATGATGGTGAGGAGGCTCCAGTTCATCCCAAAGATGTTCTGTCGGGTTGAGATCACGGCTCTGTTCAGGACACTCGAGATCTTCCACCTTCTTCCAATCTGAACGTTCTACCACGTCTTCACGCACAGGAGCATGGTCATGCTGGAACAGGTTTGGAGCTCTTAGTTCCGGTGAAGGGAAACTGTATGTAATGCGACAGCGAACAAAGACGTTCTAGACGATTATGTGCTCCCAACTTGACGCCTTAACTGTAATCATTTGCTGCTGGATGAGTGGCTAATGGAAAATTTTAAACTTGAGGTTTGGGATGCTGACATTTTTGAAAATTGGAAACGGGTTTAAGAGGCAACACGGAGTGATGTGTTCAGTCTTCCTGTGTGTGTGTGTGTGTGTGTGTGTGTGTGTGTGTGTGTGTGTGTGTGTTGCTCAGTGAAGCTTGGTCCTGTATTGATCCTGTAGAGGATCAGTATCTTTTCCCCACTGTGGCCACTGAATGGGACAAAAGTTCAATACAGAAAAATCGGTGGCTCATCCAGAGCTCACAAAAGCAATTTGTAATATGGATTTACTCTTACCGCATACGACGCCTGCTGCTGTTTTTAGTATTTAAAACCTTTGATCGGCCACGTGGAGGTGCTTTATCTTTTTTTTTTTTTTTTTTTAAAGCTTCCCTACTGTGATTCATTTGCAATGTGGGCGGAAATTTTGCCTAAAATAAGCGTTATGGATCATGTTCGGAATAAACGAGGAGTAAATGGATTGAGCCGTTTACCGGAGGTTCCTGGAATATTAAAGTGCTTCATCTAGCCCAGATCTGACAACTGCCCCATGAAGTTAAACACAAAGTCTGGCTAAAGAGAAAGAATTCTCTTTATTTTTGTCTTCTTTTGGCCCACAAATGAAAGGCTAAGGGCTTTTGCGAGAAGGAGTAAGCGTCGGCGTGAGGTGAAGGTGTGAGGGAGTTGATTAGCCTTCCGTCTCGCGCTTTATTTCTCAGGTGACGGAGGACGAGGTTGATCAGAGCGCTGGGTGGTCGATGTGACACCCGCCGTAATTAGCCCGAGCTCGTCAGAGAGCAAACGACATGTGAAAATGATCCCGATGTCGGGCATCACTCGCGCTTAAGCTCCCTCCCTCCTGCTCCTCCCGCTCCGCGGCTTTACCGCTGCGAAGACGAGCCTGAATTATTCACCGTGCCGAGAAGAAGATAAAGAGGAAGTTGAGAGGAATTTAAATGATTTCAAAGGAAACTCGCTCAGACCTGGATTAATTAAGTCTCCGGGCTTTTGTGAAGTACCTACCTGACGACGTGTTATCCGATCTGATTCCCACGTACGAGATGTTCTGAAATATTACAAGTCGAAATCCTGTTGTATTAGAACAAGGTGCCTCCACACGACGCCCCGTGCTAACAGACGAGCCGGCATCGCTAACGAGAAAAATCCTAGCAGAGAGAGAAACCGGAATTTATTTTACTACAAAAAAAACTCTCCCGAGTGTCTGGTTTGATCTGCAGAAGTGTTTGGATTGAACTATCACGTAGAACGTATTTCTGCTTCTATGCACGTTATAAACAATAATCTAATCTAAACTGCACGCGGGCAACAGTTCGGTCTGTACCCTACTGCAGCGGCGCCGCCCGGTCCTCGCCTGTTTATCTTCTATATCGCATACAAGGCCGTTTGTGAACTCGCAGGTCAAAAGGTCAGCTAAATGTCAGCTAAAAGTAACCACAAACGTGTGCTTCGTACGTTTCCCTGTGCCAGATTTTTATTCGCTTTCGGGCTGAAGTCGGAATGAAATTAATTCTTCCCTGACCTGGAAGTAGAGACTTCAGTGGCGCGAATTTCAGAGAGCGTTCTGGACGCGATTCTCCGTATAGTTATGGTGTTTAACTTTTTAGTGGAAATCACTTACTTACTTACTTAGTATATAAGTTCGTAATTAACATTTCAGGTTTGGATAGACTCGTACGACTATTTATCCGAGATGAGCTCTCACGTTGCTGTCGATCCAAATCTTACTAGCCAATATGAGTAAATCGCTGTTAGGCCCCGCCCACATGAGAGGTTTGTGACGGAACGGCGAACGTAAACTAAATGGAAACTCCGGCAGCGCACTCGTAAACCACGCTTGGCGGAAACAAAGCTGTTATTAAAGCTTGCTGTTTATTTGAAGACCGTCTTAAATGTTTTCTCGCTCACCTTTTTGTTCGTTTCTTGAAAAGTTTCCTTCAGTACGTTTGGCACAGATTTTATTCCATACTGAATGAACTAAGGAAGTGGCATTTTCATTTTCTAATGCATCCCGCTGTCGCAGCCGGTCAGAAGCTGTAAATTATATAGCTAACCTGTAAATATTGGCACCTCTGAACTATAATGGGGTTTTCTAGTCTCGGAGTCTTTCTCTGTGCTTCGTGCTGGGCAATGACAGCGTTGAGTGCATGAATAAATAAATAAACAAGTACCAGTCAGAGGCCTGTGTGTGTGTGCGCGCGTGTGTGTGTGTGTTCTGAGAATGCTAGGCTTCAGACACGGCTGACCTTTGTGAAAAGTGTGAGAGCTGATTTTTCTGGCCTTTAAGCCCATTCATAGTGTGACGCGTGTTGTGAGGGGCTGGAGGCTATACGAAAGCGCGCGCGCACGCGTGTGTGTGTGTGTGTGTGTGTAAGACGGTTACCTGCTCTCCGACCTCGTGTCGTTCCCCCACCGCCTCACAAACAAGTCTCCGCTGCGTCGCTGCCTCTCCTACAGCGTTCCGCAGAGATCTCAGAAAACCGCCGGCCTCGGCTCGAAGCTTCTCTACAGTCAACCTGTTACACACAAATATCCCTTACAAAGCGTGCACTTTTAAAGACTTCTACAGATCCACGTCCTGTTCAGAGAAGATCCGCATTCTATCCGATTTACTGTGTGCGCTAATATACATATGTACAGCTGAGTGCAAAAAAGTTTGCACACCCCCATGGCTACAAATAACAGGATTCCAAGTGGTTAAAAATGAAACCTGGGTGAATCCTGCGACAATCAACACAAAACCTGTCTGAAGAGTAGATTAAGATCCATCACCGTCCTCTCAGTGACATTTTGATGCAGTTTTAAAGATTAAAATCAGCACACAAGTTAGTACTCAATATTAACTGTATTATAAAATTCAAAATCCTGAAAAGTCTTGAAATTAACAAACCAATTAAATTTATTAAATGAATGATAAATGACTGTTTTTATTCGTTTTTCTAGTAATATTTTATACACTGTTTGACCAGATACTGTATATTTTGTTCAGTTCTGTCAAACAGAACGCACTAAATGTTTTGAATTAAATTTCTTTCAAATCCTCGTTGTTTTGTCAAGGGGATACAAACCTTTGCACTGTAGGAGGCATACTGTGAAAAATGATCACAGAATTGGCTACACGGAATAAAAATATATAATTATAATACTGAAATTCTGAGATAAAGTAATTTCAAGCCATTCTGGCAGTAAATAAAGCGGACTACCAAAGTTAACCAATTTCATTTACTGATTAATATTTTAATTTATGTATTTAAGTTAAGTTTTGCCATGACCTTTAACCTTTAAAAAGGTTCAAAGTAGACATACGCATATTAGACATACTGAATATTAATTTTATTACAAACTTGACAAATTTTATTTAAAAATGAAAAACTTGTCTGTCCACTTTTAAATCTAATCCGAGTTAATACTAAATATTACGTTATTATAAAATTAAACAATCTGATCTAATCTCAACTAAAATCACAGGTGGTATTTATTTGAAGATTAATTTTAAAAATCATCACAATAAAAAAAACAACAACTCATGATTGTTCTGCTGTAGTCTCTACTTGTAGTCTCAGTCCAAAATATAACACACACACACACAAATTAGCTTTATGGTAATAAAATAACTGCTATTCACATGGCCTGGCCCTCAGACTGTAACTCCAGCACAGAAAACGAATAAAATCAAGCACATTAGATCAAGAAACCGAGCACGAAGCGGAGGCTTTTCTGAATTAAAACCTGTTTCCTTCCCACTTTTTAAATAAACAATAAAAAAAAAAGATTATTATTTTTTATCAGAGGTCATTTAAATCTCCAGGCGCGAGGGACAATGGGCCCTGCGGCGGCAGGAAGCGTCGTTCCCACGCCGGGAAGTGCGGCAGTAAAGAGGCAATCGATGAAGTGTCTATTTCTGCTCCGCCACAATGGGAACCGACTGCCGTGGCGAAAGGATCAATACGACAAATTATTACAATTTCCACAACCTCCACTGGACGTTCCGTGGGGTGCGAACACGCGCTCCTCTGCCTCTTGCCTGCATTAGTGCAGTCAAATACCGCACGCCTGAAGAGAGTTAAATACACACGACGCAAATGCCTATTCAACCACAATCAGGCCGCTTGTACCGCGGGGGAAAGGTTAAATCATAGCGTGTGAATAATTGCAGGAATGGATGTAATTTTGGCTTTGGGCGCTAACTTTGGTCAGCTATTGTGAAAGCCATGGAGAAGAGGGTTAGTTATATCAAACCATATTTCAGGACTGGGCGTGGACGATTCAGTAGCAGAGTTCGTCTCCAGATTTTTATAAGTACACTCCATATATATATAAAAAAATGTGTGTATATGTATATATAAGGTGTGTGTACACACACACACACACACACACACACACACACTACGATTACAATGTTTCATTTAATATTGAATGACATTTTAACACATTTTAACCTTTAATGTTCGAGAGACAAGTTAGTTCCTGTTCTCAAATGACAGCTCATCATTTTACGGAGAAGCGGCAAAGCGTAAACTCCTCTTTGTTAAACAACACTTTTAAAATCAAAAATCTGCCATTAGTCATAGCTTGCGTGACATGTCCACTGTACAAGTCCCTGTGAACGAGCTGTTACTGTGGAAACGAGCACGGAATTATAAACCTGTCATGACTACTGTCCGAACCGCGCTATTAAAAAGAAATAATACCCGCCTGCCGACCAACCAGATCCGAGGACTCGACCGTCCTCTGGTATAAGACGCAGAAACTGATGACAGATAGTCGTTTCAGAATGAAGGACATGCTGATTGTGTATGGAAACATCACACAAGCAATCAGATCCTGGTTCACATTTGAGCTGCATTTCATTAATACAAACTGATGGAGGGACACGAGCAAGGCTTCACGAGCTGCGGGGGGGGTTTGGGGTGGTGCAAAGGATGGGGGTTTCCCCAAACACAGCTGAAAGACATCTGGACTAATAATCGACATTTTGTGCACGGTAGGAGAACCCGGGACCCCGTCGAGCCACCTGTGGGTGCGCCATGTTAACTTCGAAAAAAACAGAAAAAAGTGAGTGAAATTTCAAATAAAACTGATTAAGTCAGCCAGCAGGCAAAGATCAAACTAAATACTCCAAAGGGCAAAGCGCTAGTTACATGAGCACATGCTGGTTTGGAGCTGACGCACACTGTACACAGATTACACACAGATGCTGTTTAAACACACGGCAAGACATGCGCCGCACTTCTCCCAACAAACTACAGTACAGCGGCGACCACACCCGAGTTCCACCAATCACAACTGGTCCTGCTGTCATGGGATTCGTTCTGGAGGGAAGATGGAGCTATGCTGAAAAATAATTTTCTCAAAACTGTAAAATATCTTTTATTACAGGATTATTATTTAAAAAATCCGAGATAATGAATCAATTTCTACATTTTTATTTTCATTTCAAGTACAGGGTTTTAGTGCATTTTACTCTAGAGGGTTAGTCGGTGGTTGTACGGCGTTACTGTATCTCGCTGTAGGCGGGCTAGTCGGGGGTTGTACGGCGTTACTGTATCTCGCTGTAGGTGCGTTAGTCGGGGGATGTACTGTGTTACTGTATCTTGCAGTAGGCGGGTTAGTCGGGGGTTGTACGGCGTTACTGTATCTCGCTGTAGGCGGGCGAGTCGGGGGTTGTACTGTGTTACTGTATCTCCCTGTAGGCGGGCTAGTCGGGGGATGTACTGTGTTACTGTATCTCGCTGTAGGCGGGCTAGTCGGTGGTTGTACAGCGTTACTGTATCTGGCTGTAGGCGGGCGAGTCGGGGGTTGTACTGTGTTACTGTATCTCGCTGTAGGCGGGCTAGTCGGGGGTTGTACTGTGTTACTGTATCTTGCAGTAGGCGGGTTAGTCGGGGGTTGTACGGCGTTACTGTATCTCGCTGTAGGCGGGCGAGTCGGTGGTTGTACGGCGTTACTGTATCTCCCTGTAGGCGGGCTAGTCGGGGGATGTACTGTTACTGTATCTCGCTGTAGGCGGGCTAGTCGGTGGTTGTACAGCGTTACTGTATCTCGCTGTAGGTGCGTTAGTCGGGGGTTGTACTGTGTTACTGTATCTCGCTGTAGGCGGGCTAGTCGGGGGATGTACTGTTACTGTATCTCGCTGTAGGCGGGCTAGTCGGTGGTTGTACAGCGTTACTGTATCTCGTTGTAGGCGGGCTAGTCGGTGGTTGTACGGCGTTACTGTATCTCGCTGTAGGCGGGCGAGTCGGTGGTTGTACGGCGTTACTGTATCTCGCTGTAGGCGGGCGAGTCGGTGGTTGTACGGCGTTACTGTATCTCGCTGTAGGCGGGCGAGTCGGTGGTTGTACGGCGTTACTGTATCTCGCTGTAGGCGGGCGAGTCGGTGGTTGTACGGCGTTACTGTATCTCCCTGTAGGCGGGCGAGTCGGGGGTTGTACGGCGTTACTGTATCTCGCTGTAGGTGGGCGAGTCGGTGGTTGTACGGGGTTACTGTATCTCGCTGTAGGCGGGCGAGTCGGTGGTTGTACGGCGTTACTGTATCTCCCTGTAGGTGGGCGAGTCGGGGGTTGTACGGCGTTACTGTATCTCCCTGTAGGCGGGCGAGTCGGGGGTTGTACTGTGTTACTGTATCTTGCTGTAGGTGGGTTAGTAGGTGGTTGTACGGCGTTACTGTATCTCCCTGTAGGTGCGTTAGTCGGGAGTTGTACGGCGTTACTGTATCTCCCTGTAGGCGGGCGAGTCGGGGGTTGTACTGTGTTACTGTATCTTGCTGTAGGTGGGTTAGTAGGTGGTTGTACGGCGTTACTGTATCTCCCTGTAGGTGGGTTAGTAGGTGGTTGTACGGCGTTACTGTATCTCCCTGTAGGTGCGTTAGTCGGGAGTTGTACGGCGTTACTGTATCTCGCTGTAGGCGGGCGAGTCGGGGGTTGTACTGTGTTACTGTATCTCGCTGTAGGCGGGCGAGTCGGGGGTTGTACTGTGTTACTGTATCTCGCTGTAGGCGGGCGAGTCGGGGGTTGTACTGTGTTACTGTATCTCGCTGTAGGCGGGCTAGTCGGGGGTTGTACTGTGTTACTGTATCTTGCAGTAGGCGGGTTAGTCGGGGGTTGTACGGCGTTACTGTATCTCGCTGTAGGCGGGCGAGTCGGTGGTTGTACGGCGTTACTGTATCTCCCTGTAGGCGGGCTAGTCGGGGGATGTACTGTTACTGTATCTCGCTGTAGGCGGGCTAGTCGGTGGTTGTACAGCGTTACTGTATCTCGCTGTAGGTGCGTTAGTCGGGGGTTGTACTGTGTTACTGTATCTCGCTGTAGGCGGGCTAGTCGGGGGATGTACTGTTACTGTATCTCGCTGTAGGCGGGCTAGTCGGTGGTTGTACAGCGTTACTGTATCTCGCTGTAGGCGGGCTAGTCGGTGGTTGTACAGCGTTACTGTATCTCCCTGTAGGCGGGCGAGTCGGGGGTTGTACTGTGTTACTGTATCTCGCTGTAGGTGGGTTAGTAGGTGGTTGTACGGCGTTACTGTATCTCCCTGTAGGTGCGTTAGTCGGGAGTTGTACGGCGTTACTGTATCTCGCTGTAGGCGGGCGAGTCGGGGGTTGTACTGTGTTACTGTATCTCGCTGTAGGCGGGCGAGTCGGGGGTTGTACTGTGTTACTGTATCTCGCTGTAGGCGGGCGAGTCGGGGGTTGTACTGTGTTACTGTATCTCGCTGTAGGCGGGCTAGTCGGGGGTTGTACTGTGTTACTGTATCTTGCAGTAGGCGGGTTAGTCGGGGGTTGTACGGCGTTACTGTATCTCGCTGTAGGCGGGCGAGTCGGTGGTTGTACGGCGTTACTGTATCTCGCTGTAGGCGGGCGAGTCGGGGGTTGTACTGTGTTACTGTATCTCGCTGTAGGCGGGCGAGTCGGGGGTTGTACTGTGTTACTGTATCTCGCTGTAGGCGGGCGAGTCGGGGGTTGTACTGTGTTACTGTATCTCGCTGTAGGCGGGCGAGTCGGGGGTTGTACTGTGTTACTGTATCTCGCTGTAGGCGGGCTAGTCGGGGGTTGTACTGTGTTACTGTATCTTGCAGTAGGCGGGTTAGTCGGGGGTTGTACGGCGTTACTGTATCTCGCTGTAGGCGGGCGAGTCGGTGGTTGTACGGCGTTACTGTATCTCCCTGTAGGCGGGCTAGTCGGGGGATGTACTGTTACTGTATCTCGCTGTAGGCGGGCTAGTCGGTGGTTGTACAGCGTTACTGTATCTCGCTGTAGGTGCGTTAGTCGGGGGTTGTACTGTGTTACTGTATCTCGCTGTAGGCGGGCTAGTCGGGGGATGTACTGTTACTGTATCTCGCTGTAGGCGGGCTAGTCGGTGGTTGTACAGCGTTACTGTATCTCGTTGTAGGCGGGCTAGTCGGTGGTTGTACGGCGTTACTGTATCTCGCTGTAGGCGGGCGAGTCGGTGGTTGTACGGCGTTACTGTATCTCGCTGTAGGCGGGCGAGTCGGTGGTTGTACGGCATTACTGTATCTCGCTGTAGGCGGGCGAGTCGGTGGTTGTACGGCGTTACTGTATCTCGCTGTAGGCGGGCGAGTCGGTGGTTGTACGGCGTTACTGTATCTCCCTGTAGGCGGGCGAGTCGGGGGTTGTACGGCGTTACTGTATCTCGCTGTAGGTGGGCGAGTCGGTGGTTGTACGGGGTTACTGTATCTCGCTGTAGGCGGGCGAGTCGGTGGTTGTACGGCGTTACTGTATCTCCCTGTAGGTGGGCGAGTCGGGGGTTGTACGGCGTTACTGTATCTCCCTGTAGGCGGGCGAGTCGGGGGTTGTACTGTGTTACTGTATCTTGCTGTAGGTGGGTTAGTAGGTGGTTGTACGGCGTTACTGTATCTCCCTGTAGGTGCGTTAGTCGGGAGTTGTACGGCGTTACTGTATCTCCCTGTAGGCGGGCGAGTCGGGGGTTGTACTGTGTTACTGTATCTTGCTGTAGGTGGGTTAGTAGGTGGTTGTACGGCGTTACTGTATCTCCCTGTAGGCGGGCGAGTCGGGGGTTGTACTGTGTTACTGTATCTCGCTGTAGGCGGGCTAGTCGGTGGTTGTACGGCGTTACTGTATCTCGCTGTAGGTGCGTTAGTCGGGAGTTGTACGGCGTTACTGTATCTCGCTGTAGGCGGGCAAGTCGAGGGTTGTACTGTGTTACTGTATCTCGCTGTAGGCGGCTTAGTCGGGGGTTGTACAGTGTTACTGTATCTTACTGTAGCCGGGTGAGTTGACGGACGTCCTCTTTCTCTTCAGGATTGTCACTGGGCTGCTGCTCTGCAATCTTGAGAAATGACGGTAAGAAAACTTCACTGTCTTCCCGTTCGAGTACAGTGTCAGCTAGAGAGATGAAAAAAGAGGGAGGAAAAGAGACGCCTTAAAATCTATGCAAATTCATGTTTAAAAAAGCTGTTGACCGACTACACTTTCAATTTTGTATTTAAAAATACATCGTGTGTGTACAGGTTGAATATTATTAGATAACGGAAATGAATACATCCTCGTTCAGATCCCTATTCACAACAAATATAACACACGATGAGATAAGAAATCGTAAAAAAGCAACTCGAGCTTTTATTTCAGTATTTTTGCTGTAAAACCTACACAGACCCACCAGCGATATATTTCAGGACAAAGACCAGAAGAGATAACTTTGTGCCATGGCGAAAACATTTTCCTTCACAGAAATGCTGTTTTGCATTTCATGCTCATACATTTAAGTCCAATTCTTTTGTCGTGCCTGCCCACAAAGCAGGAATAAATTCCAGTCTCCGACAATAGATGGCACTCTTTACTTTGAACCTGAACTCAAATGCTCAAGAATACAGCTGAGCCCCCCCTCCTCTTTTGTACATCTATCATGAAGAGAGAGAGAAAAAAGCACTGTTCTGGCTTTCCTATAGTGACTGCATCGAGTGTGTGTTTAAAACACCTACTTTCAGCCAACATATTTGAAGCAGCATTGTACCTTTACATTTGATATAAAATGAGGGATAATTTTTTTTTAAATAGATCTAATAAAACACAGACTCCAGTCGGAACCGAGTCTCAGACTATGGATTATTGAATGCAGAGATGATTGTGTTATTTTTGTAAGTAGAGCTCCCCTTAGTTTGAGCTGCTGAGTGTAATGGATCCAGCGCAGCAGAGCTTTAAGGGCTTTCAGTCTCTTCTAAATAGCGTGTTATATACGGCTGGTAGGGAGTATGGCTGCTTAAAAGTGAATGCTAAAAATCCACGGTCAAATATGATTAATTTATGGCGTTACAGGGTCCAAACTGTTTAAATTGGAGCCGCAGGAAATTGAACAGGCAACCGAAATCTCTAAATATTTAACAACACACACACACACACACACACAGCCTGAACGCTTGCAAGCCCACCTCAGCTAGATTACAGAACCTCAAGGTAAGAATAAAATGATCTTATACATCTAAATAAATCAATACCACGAGGTAGAGAGGTGTTTAAAATTCAGCTTTGGCGAAGAAAATAAATAAATTAAAATAAAGACCACATCCAAGGTATCAATCCAATATAACCCCGTTAACACTGGCCATCCTGGGAGAGAGTCCAGAGTTGGTGGAGGGCAATTAATCGTTGCCAGGGCACGTGGTTTGTTTATTTATTTATTTATGCTTCATGCAGGTAAGGTTGAGTTGAGAGTGCTGGAAGTGATGGAATAATGTCTTTTGACCGAAATCTAAAAGCTGGAGGCTGCCAAAGCTGGCGTGAAGGAAGGAAAGAAGGGAGGGGAGGAAAGAGGGATTTTTATTTTTTTTTTAAGGGAGAAAAAGTGGAACGTGTGCTTGTGGAAGGGTTTGAGTGGACATTTTCATATAGGACGTGACCGCTATCCTGTAGGTGTCATCGTGTGTGGGGGAGGGGGAGAGGGAGCGGGATTTTTTAAAATCTGCATCGTCTCGAGTTTACCTTCCGCCTCGGTTTTGAGCTCGACTTGATTCTAAGCCAGAGGCGCTCGCAGCTGCTGCCTTATTTACAATCCCTTTGGCAGACTTACAACTGCCCCGGGCTATAACACAGTGTACCTAATGTTCAAACTGGCAGGTAATCTTATGTCAAACATACTCCTTTGATATAAAGTGATCAATAGATTCTTGTAAAGAAGTAATTTCTCTCATGTTCCCGACCTGAGATTTTCTTTTATTATGATACTTCATAATGATAGAATTCATACTTTTTTCCCCCCATTCAGCTATCCATCTCCACTAAAACAGGAAAAAGAAAAGAAAAGAAAAATACAAAGGGATGTGTATTGTAGGATAGATAGCAATAAAGAGAGTCCAGAAATTGTGTGTTTAGATGTTTCCTGAGTACAACAATTTTTCGATCAATACTCCGTGTAACACAATTATCTGCAGTAATCTAGTTGTATTGGGGGGGGGAGAAGAAAAAAAAAGAAAAAAAAAAGAGAGTTTCCTCGGGTCCACTCCCGGGTTTTAAGGCGGAGAGATCTCGCTGAGATCTCGCCGATAATTCCATCATCTTTAAAATGTATACCTCTCAGTGAAAGGGATAGGATGTCACTGCTCGCTCAAAGGGCGGCGTTTCGGAGCAAAAGGAATGAAAATTTATGGCCTACTGTATTACTCTATGAGCACGAAGAGCCATTTATTACTCAAGAAAATGATGCGTAGTTTTTATTTATTTCATTCCTTTAAAAAAAAAAAAAAAGAATTGCACGATTGTCCAAATCTAATCGCAAAGAAAGTCCGTGCATCAAAAAAAAAAACCAGGGGGGTGTGTGTCCTGTCCTGGATTCTGAGCATTCAGCACACTCGGGCTTCACCACTCGGACTATAAGGCTTCCATTTTTCACTTTTCTCTGCATTAGCAGCATTTGCATTTACACATTTTTACACTAGCGCTAAGGATTCATCAATTATTTTGCAATGCATCATTTTCCAGAAGGTTCTATCCACGGCAACCTTCGCAACCCCGGCCTCGTAAATCATGTCGCTGCCAGCCAATCGGTGCTCGGCTCTCTTCTGCAGGGATAGACACATTGCTGCGTTAAGTTATATTCCGGGCGCACAATGCATTATTCCGCCTCGTCTTTTTTTATTTATTACATTTTTTTTAAAATCACAGATCTGCGTGTAATGGCACAAAATAAACTCCTCGAGCAGCCGCGGTGCAGGTCACCGAGGCCAAATCGTATGCAGCAGAGACTGACAAAACGAGGGAATGGTGTACATCATGCCACAGAGGTCATGAATTTGCAAATAAAATAAAAAAAATTGCATCTAGATGTAGGGAGCAGAAGAGAAGTAATATCAGCTCAAAGCGGACAACCCTGTGCAGGAGCGAATAGCTCCGTCCTTCATCGATTAGCCGTAGGACAGCGGTGACGTTGAAGCGGAAGTGTATAAGGGGGAAACACAATGCATGGCGAGGAGCTCTGTTCTCTTAAGCACTCCATTCATCCATGCCAAGGGCTCGGCTGAGTGGCTGAAGCGCAAGACGGTCTCTTAACCCCCGTTGTTGAAGTCTGCGAGGGTTTCTCGACAGGTCGCTCTCGTTTTTAATCCATCTGTCATCATACGGTTCAATCGGCCACTTGAACTCTCATGGTTCTTGGCACATCTTCCATTTTCTCCTTCGCATTACACCTCCCCCCACCAACAACAACAAAAAATAATAAAAATAAAAAAATTTGAAAATGAAATCCATCACTTATGCATGGTCAACACCGATTCCAATCAAACCCCACGGATACCTTTTTACATTTTAAGCACTCTTGGAGATCAATATGCGCCGGTGCGGTCGAGTAGACTTTAATGTTACGGAAGGAAAGGATGGAGGGATGTGCATCGGTGAAACTGTTGCCTTGACACCCGGGAATGAAGACGCTCTCTGGAAAATCTCGGATACGACGCCTTCCCCAGCAACCTCGGGGTGTCATACCAGGAAAGCCTCTTGGTTTGGGGGGGGTGTTGAGGAGGGAAAAGAAGTAGTAATGCTTGTGCAGCTTTTAAAACCTGAAGCATTTTGAAAAAGCTAGCACCCGAGCAGCTGGCGTGTTTAGCCGAGTGTTGGAGCTGGAAGGTAATGAGGAGGCGAGGGTGCCAGGTGAGGCCGCGGCAGCTCGGCATGCTTCAGAATCAGATCATAACCGGCACGGCGAGGACAAAGGGAGAGGAGGGGGACAGATAACTCCAGATAATTAAAGCGCTCAGGCTGGAGGGCTGTGTGTGTGTGTCGCAGGGTGATCTCTGCCTGTCGCCTGCTAAGGATGCCCACGTTAATTCTTAATGAGACATTCCAGGCTGCGTAACAACACTGTGCGCATGAACAACAAAGGCCTCCTAGACTGCAAATGAGGAGTTCTCTACAGACAGCCAAGCCAGGCAGCACGGCACCGCATCATTACCCCTCACACACACACACACAACCATCATTAAGGTGAGCTCTAGTTCCTGTGCGTGTGTATTGAACATGTACAGCCAAGCAGGGACATGTCAGCTTCAGCTAAACCAAACACACAAAGCCAGAAGCACAGCAGGGTGAAACATGTGCATCCTAAACCTGACGTGCCCTTAAGTAACCTCCGCTCTCAATACAACCAGGATATAACAGTAAATATATCCCAATCTAGCCTCACTTACTCACACGGTACTTTCCAAACTAACAGACGCGTCGAGCGGGAGCGACTGCAATCCTCCCAGCTCTGTTGCAATCAACTGGAATATTTATAGGACTCGGAACAATCTTCTGTTGGAGCTTAGTGGTGTTCCACGGCGTTGGCATTTTCCACTGTACAGGTACCGAATTTGGTCCCTTTTTGCCAGGGTACCGAGAGAACCAAACTTTGGTGGAGATGTGATGCAGACCATTCAAATTAGTCAAGTAGGAGCATGTGATAACGTTCGCGTTTCCGTCGAGTACACTGGAAAAACCCGGAAGGTTCCGTGTCGTTTCACTTAAACCCCGATGCTAAGTAACATACCATCGCATCCTGAATGTTTACGGTTAATAAAATGATCGATGCGAGTTGAAAACCTCGGGGATTGTTTTACTATTTCATTTTTTCTCTCTCTTATAATAATTACAATAAACAGACAAGTCTGGTGGATCGCTCGCTAGCCGTTTAATTAGCCGTCCGATTCGGCGTGGCGTAGTGCGAATCCTGAAGTGGGGAAAATCCTTTCCAGAGCAAGTAAGTGATCGTTTTTTCGGATAACTTTGCTAGTTAAATAAGTATTTAAAAGTCAGCGTGGTTATACAAATCTCTCGGACATTTAAACTTTGCGCATACGTGGCGTTTATTTGGCTACTGTCTACCAGAAATGCGTCACATCACGTCGTGTTGACCAACATTCTGGGATGATGATCTGATATCAGTTCTCCATCCTGGTCAACTGTGTTGCTGATATATTTTCCAGGCTAAAAATACACAAGACTTCTACGGTTCTTGGAATACTAATGCAGGAAACTCTAGAGAACGCGTGTGCTCTGCTAGGCAAACATTTATTTTTTCGTTCAGTATTTTAGTATGATGAACACAAGCAGCGTTCCGTTTGGTGTAAATGTGGAGAAAATTTAAATAATGGCACGAAATATTCATCCGGTACCTCGCTACAACACTGCTGATCTGACAGGGGCGAGGGGGTGGACAGTGTATCAGGCAGTGTGTCAGACTGTGTGTGTGTGTGTGTATGCAGAGTGGCATCAGGCCATTGCACCAGACTGACTTTATTAGCAAGCTGCTAATGAGGCATGCCAATCAGACTGTGATGTAGTGATCACACACTCAGAGTGCCAAGACAACTCGGTCAGCACACACACACACACACACACACACACACACACACACACACACACACACAAGCCCATGACTGTGCTTTTTGCAATGGTAAATAGTTGAATTCAGGATTCTGATTGGTCAGGTGTTGATTCATTTTCTATAACAGCAGCTCTGAACGTGCCATCCTCACCCGTTTCTGTGAAGAAGGAGAGGAGCTGCTGAAGTTCACGACCCAGCTGCTCGAGCTCGTTCCTCATGACCCGGTTCTCCTTTTCCTTCTGGTTCTTCTCCTCAGTCACTTTCCGCATCTCCTCACGGAGCTCCTGCAGTTCTTGGCTTCCGGTCTGGAGAGTCAGGAGCGTGTTCTGCAGCTCAGCCACCTCCATCTCGACCTGAAGGGGTACGGTGAGATGAGCGTCACGACCAACACGACCAACACGACCAACAGTAAGTGCGAAGACGTTTTATCCAGGACGGCCATACACTAGCGACTGGTTGGTTTGTCAGTAAAAATTCACTTTTTATCCCACGTTTAGAGAGTCACGTCCTGCTTCAGACCTACACACCAAGCTCCGTGATGGGCGAAATGGGTGAGCAACCCTGGGTTTAGGGTGTTAACAGGATGGATAGGTTCTAGGTTTGGTTAACAGGCTCTAGCTTAGGTTCTACTTGGAACCCCGTCTAAAAAGAAACCAAAAGAACGCCATCGAGTATTAGATTTTTGATTTTTTTTTTTTCTCTCTAGAAGTATGGCTAGGACATTAAGATTCTGAGACTGGTTCTAGCTGTAGGTGATTGGACAAAGCTATGGTTGCGTCTTAGAACTTTAAGTGCTGCCACTATGTTTAGCAAACGCATACTAAACAGGAATTACGCCCGGGGTCCACTTCTGTCAATCTGGAATTTGCATCTATATCCATTATTATGTAATTACCTTAATTACCCTCATGTATGTAACCATGTGGCTCATTATTGAACTTGGCTATGCGTGATCATGTTAATTCAAGCCTCTTAATGTGGCCCTGTTATTCAAAACCTTGACTATGTGCCAATGGCTTCTAATGAGACCTGACAACAACAACAAAAAAAAAGGAAAGAAAGAAAGAAAATGGCCCACCGGGGGCTTGTTCTCACACCAGAACACATGTCTACTGCTCGATGAATGAATGAGAGCCTATTATTTCACCTCAGGTGCTAATGAATGGGTGGTTCTTTCCACTGGCACCTCCATTCTCCGTCGGGCCGCCGATCACCCTCTCCACTCATTTAAATATTCAGCGTCCTTTCATACCTTAATTGGAGTCAATCGCATTGACTCGGCACATTTTGTTGGAATTAATCCGGCTCTAAAGCCTGAGCGAACAACGGGAAATGTTACAGACCCAGCTGTCGTGCAAAAGCCCGTTTATGTATTGAACATCAAACTTTTAATTATTAGTATAGTTCAGGAGGGCGTGTCCAGTCCATGTCTTAAGAACTGAGCAGGTAATATTGTTAACCCGAGTCCAGATGAGTCCAGTGTGCAGGCGGTCCTGCATTGTTGATTCCACCGAGCCTTCAAATATCTTTTAATACTGCGTAAACCAAACCGGATTGCACTTTGTTGAACACTCTTAATGTGCAGAGCGTGTTCCAGATGCAGCTCATGTGCATTTTTATCGATGCCCACAAAACTCCATAAAAAGGACAATTGCACAGACCGTTCCATCCTCGATTTATACAGTGCTGTTTCTTTTATCACAGTGAAATGATTAGTTTCATTTGTCTTAATTTACGGGTTTGTGTTTCACAAAATGTTCTCGCTGGTGCTCTTAGTCTTGAGTACGCTGTCGAGTCATCGGTGTCCTTACTAGTGCCCCAACTGTACTGATTCACCACCTAGGGAGCTGACCGAGACTCGCACACTATCTGTATCTGTATTCGGATTGAAATCTGAAGTGGGCGTGGCCTAAACCTCAAGGTTCTGACAGTTCATAAGTGGTCTGCATTACAGATGTGTGCGTGACAACAAACTAGTAGCCGAATTTAAAGCGCCATCACCCAGACCAGAACGTTACTAAGGATGAGTGAATGAACGCGTAGTTGTTGTAGCATGTTTGTTAGCGAATGTGACCTTTGATTAGCTTCGTATCTGACCGCTCATGTTAACCTGTACAGAAGAACGAATCTTTTTAACAGCGTCCAGCAGGATCCCAGTCCCGGTGCACACCTCTAGTCTCAACCCGTAATGTATTTGTATTCAGTTACAGTCTGAGACGACTGTAATATTAATAAAAAACATGTATAAAGCCTATTAACAGCACTATTATTAATTTCAGGACTATAATCAACTCGACACAACACAAGTGGGTGAATTAACACTGAGGCTCATCAGTTATCTTTCATCTAAAACACTTCAGAATAATAAGCGACTTTAATAAAAAGTCAGGAACCTAAAACAACACAGAAAGCTTTTTATATATATATATATATATAAATAATTTATTTATTAGCACTGGTATACAAACTCTCCAAGTGAGTAAGTCTGAGATTGAAAAACACAAGGCCCTCGAGTGAAAGGACACGCAGAGCTGAGAGGCACTCGGGTACCGAGCGACTCGGATTCGCGGCCTCTCTACAGCAGCTAGAGAATCAAACTCATTACTGAATGCAGTAAAGAATAAAATACAGTCATCCTTCAAATTGCTTTCAGAAAACACAAATAAAATGTTACTTGATTAAAAATTGAATTCCACCGGCTTGACCTTGTGGTTACGCTCGTACAAATTAAATTTGCGCACTCGAAAATAAAGGTTCGTTTCCAGACATCATGATCAAAAACGATGTTAAGAAACGGATGCGAGTTTTTCCTTACTTACTTCTGTTTGCTTTCAGACGATATCTGTTTCTGTTTGCCAACTGATATTAACGAGTCCTGATGAGGACACTAAACCGAACGTGCGGGCGATCTGAATGTCGGTGAGGAATACATTAGAAGTCATCCTGAGCTCAGGAAAGCACCTTCAGGAAACTGACCTGCAGGTTTCTCTCCTCTCGGCTCCTCAGGCTGTCCAGCGCTGCCTGGAGCTCGTCCGTGAGCAGCTCCATCGCCTCCTCCGAGAGCTCCGCTTGCCTCGCTGTCTGCTCGTAGCGAGACTCCAGACTGGACATTTCAGCTCTTACACTGCAAACTTCCGCTCGGGCCTCGACGACCTGCGAACACACACACCACATAACACAATTTAGTGCACGTTAACACATGCTATAAGAAAGTGAATGATCTTTGCCTGTAGAAAAAACATTTATTTTAAATGACTGTTTTTTTGTGCTTTTTTTTTTTTTGCGCAGAAAACTACTCAAATTGCACGAAACTGCAGTTGCACGCTCTTCACGGTGATGTCCGTCGGTAAATAAGACCTGTTAGCTGTACGCGTGACTCGAAGAGGGCTTCGGCTGAAATGCATGTTGTGAAGACGTCACGTGACACTTGGTGTAAATCTCCTCAGAATGTTCTGGAGTTTGCACGATTTCGCGTTAATTTCCGGGAAATCGTGAAATCCTGGAGGGACTGATCGACACCGCTAGATGAGACACGCGTCATTAAAACAATAAAAATCCACTAGTTTCGGAGGCGAGGCATTGATGTCAATTAAATTTAAAAAATAATTTTAACCATTATTTACCATTTTCTAATTTATTAACCAACATTTATTTCTACTCTCGCGATGGTTTAGAGATCAAATCAAATCAACTCGGGTTCTGACTGACTCAAACTGCATGTTCCATAGGGTCGGGGAGGAAAAAAATAAATACATCATTTTTTTTAAAAGGCACAAATGTAAAAACGTCCTTTAACTACATTAGAACCTGAATCCTGCGGCCTGTACATTCGATTGCAAACAAAATCCACGACATTTCATCAACGCACTCCTCCGCAATCTGTGAACGCCGTACCTGTTTCTGAGAAAGCTCCGCCTCTTCCTCTGATCTCTGGATCAGGACCTGCAGTTGTTGGACCTTCTCCATGGCAGTGGTGTATTTCTGTTTGAAGATGTCCAGCGCAGAACGGTGACTCTGGGACACGTTCCTGCTCTTTTGCACTTCGTCCTGGATCTCCTCCAGCTGCTGGTTCAGAAGTCTGATCTCCGTGTCCCGCTTCTTCAGCAATTCCTCATACTCTGTTACCTGAAGTTCAAACAAAATCATCACTAATCCCTAACAGACATCGCGGAGGAGCAGGGCGTCTGTCAGTGGAGTTCTATCCCGAGGTCTCCGGGCCTGAGAGGAATCTTATCATTTTTATTTATTTTATTTTAAGTGAAATGAAATTTAAATGTAATATCGCTTTTATTTGTCTTTAACTGTATTTTTATTTACTTTTATGTATTGTATATTTAATTGATAATTTTACTCATGTGTTGATATATTTTTCATCTTTTTAAAATTTTCTTTACTGCTAAAAACAAACAAAAATGTAATGTTATCCATCGTGGTTTTTTCCTTTTCTTCTTTATTCCTGATTAACTTGTGTGAGGTCAGGAAAGCAGGTGGGTTTATAAACGGTGGGGGGAAAAATCATCTTTACTTTATGCAATATAAACAAAATATATAAAAGGGAAAAAAAAGCATTAAAGGTAAAGACAGGTGAGATCTAACTTTAAAAGATCGAGAACCTTACTGTCGAGTATTATATGCTGACTTTTTAAAATATATATTTTTTAATTTTATTTTAAAAAGAACATCGAACGTTTTTATCCCCCAAAACATTTTCCGGATTGCTCCAAGTCTGGAAACGAGTACCAGACTTTTCCAAATTTCCAGACCTGTGCAAGAACCCTGACGTTTGTGAGAGATGACTGGTCCTGGCTGCGTTATTTGACCCATTTTTACTTCACAAAACATTGCAAACATTGGAAGGAAAGCACACAAAAAATGGTATTTTGGTGTAAATGATACTGATTGTGACCCAGGACTGATGTGCTGCACATGCACACACACACACACACACACACACACACTCTGCAAGGAGATGAATGCCGCTGAGCTAGAGTACACAAAACGGACACAATTAAAGCATATTTGAGTCAAACACAATCACAGTGGTCAAACATCCAACTGTCTTATTTTGCTTCTAATTTCGTTTTGAATATCTGACATTCCAGGCGTCGAAGCTGTTTTCGTGACCTCACAGGCTGATGCTGTTACAACATTATCGCCAAAATGTTTTCGTGCTTTTTAAAGAGCTTTTTATTTCCCCGCTTCCTCGTTCCTTTGATAAATGACTCAGAAAGTACATAATGGCTTTGATATGCTCCTCTTGTGACTGTAATAAAGAACCTGTGATTAAAATGGCAATTTCCATTGGCTGATTAACGGAGAGCGGCACCGGGCTGACCTTGGGGCTGCTGTGTCAAATTTGTCTGCCTTTTTATCTTTTTGTGCTGCGATGCACCAGCTTAATGACTGTGTGTCTCAGCGCCAGCGTCGGAACGTGAACGAGACGCGTCTGATTTTTCAGTAGCATCTATTAAAACCAAAATTCGCACCAAACCGCCCTAATTTCAGTCACAAAAACATCAGCTACTGCCCCAAAAATAAAGTAGGTTAAAAGGTTCCAGCTGTCTTAATCCTGCAGGAGAATATTCCACACAGAGTTCTGGTGAAGCTGTAAAGCACTCGGAGCTCAGGAGTTCTATGAAGTGATGTACACGCATTTATCTGTAGCGTAGGTTTACCTTCTCCTGGGCGAGGTGCTGTGTGTGCTCGGCTTCTCTGAGCTTCTCTCGGAGTTCTCCGAGGATCTGCGTGTGCTGGACGTTCTGCTCTTGGAGCTGCTGGACCTCTCTGTGCAGGAGAAGGTTCCTCTGAGTCCAGCGCTCGGAGTCGGCAGTGTGGTCGAGCTGTGAGGTGGTCATCTCCCTCTGCAGACGCTCCGCACGCTCGGACTGCCGTGTCATCTAAACACGACACAGAGTGAACGGGGTCTGGGTTACGGGTCTCAAGACAGTGTGAAGTGTTTAATAGCAGAAAGTAAACGATCTGAAGAGGTTTCAACATGACTTAAGAAGTTGATTGTGGGTTTATTTCAACATGTTTGATCCATCAATTTCAGAACCAAAAGTCCAGGGGGTGGAGCTGGACCTGATCCAACTCCTGCTATAACCCTAACTAGGAGACGTGAGATGCTCTACTACATGGAACACATACTTATCCAGCCTGAAACAAACTGACATGTCTCCCTGGACTTTTGGATCAACCCCGTCCAGACAGAAGGAGCTAGATCAGATTAGGCTCCACCCCCTGGGCTTTTATTACTGCAGTGAGGGGTACTTGGCTGGCTAACTAACAACTATCCAGGCAAATAACACAAACTAATGAAAGAAAACAAAATATGAACTTTGACAATCTAATGAACCAAAAAATAACTAGCTCACTAACAAAAACTATACATAATAAAATTAATATATAATACAATAAAAACTAACAATTAAACCAACAAAGAACTAATAACTAATGAAACTAACTAAAAAGCCCAACGTGCAGACAAACTAGTCAGCCAAAAACCAACCAGCTCCCTAACTAAACTAAACCCAATAATGAAACTACCTAAAAGCTAAACTTATAAAATACTAAAAAGTATAAAATGACTCAAAAAGGAGCCAGCTCTAACTAACCACATAAACAACCTACCAAACAAACGAAATTAAACCAATACTAACAAAATAACTGTCAAACTAACCAACTAAACAACAAGCATTCCTAACTAACCAAATCTAACCAAGTAGCTAACAATGTCATAAATACTAACAATTAACAAAAAAAAACACTAAACCAAATAACTATATCTATGATGATGATTAAAAACTAAAACATAACTACAAACACTATACTAACTAGCACTTCATCTTACAGGTTTATTGCTGTGGTATTAAAACCACAGAGACTATTATGTTTTAATATCCAAATGCAGACCATGCAACGTACATCGTTACTAAACAAGGACCGGGTTGTGTTGGATTTGGGGATGTTCCTAATTTGCATATTCATAGCATCTCGATTTATGAATGAGGACAAAAAGGTTAATCTGTCCCAGTTTCCTCTTTTTTTGTACAACCTCCTTAATTACATATATATACACATATATACACACACACACACACACACACACACACACACATACACATATATATATATATATATATATATATATATATATATATATATATATATATATATATATATATATATATATATATATATATATCACACACACACACACACATACACATATATATATACACATATACATACATACATACATACACATTATATATATTATATATTATATATATATATATATATATATATATATATATATATATATATATATATATATATATATATATATATTTACATACATATATACATACATATATATTAAATATATAATGTATTTAAATAAAATAAAAAATTGGGGCTAAACGCTACACAAATGGTCAGATGTGTGCCGTGGACAGTAGGGTGTGTAACCGGTGAACCATGGTGTGTGATGACCTGTTGCTGGGCGAGCTGTAGCTGACTCTGAAGCTGCTGTGTTTTCTGCTGTTCATGGTCCATCCGGGCGTTTCCGTGGCGACACAGCTCTCTCAGCTCCTGTAAGTGGGCCTGCTGCTTCCTCACCTTCTCATTAAGCCTGCTGACCTCGGCCTCCTGCAGCCCCAGCTACGCACGCACACACACACACACACACACGCACACACGGTACCGCAAGGCACAAAAGTTCAACATCATCTGTATTCATAGCCTGGCTAAATATTGAAAATTATTCTGCAGCTTCCAAACACGCACTCATGCATTTTTCATGAATCGGTAAACAAGCGGGTGGCGATGAGCTGCATGAGGGTCGAGGGAGATTCACACATTCCTCCTCCTCCATCCTCTTCCTCTGAACACCTCCTAAGACCAGCTCAGCTTTTTATACAAACAGCTGAAGTCAGTAGAACGATGACAAAACTGCTTCGAAAATTTCAACCTCTTCTCCTGTGGCTCCTGTCATTTATAAACCGAATTTACTCCCCCTCTTGCTCACCTCCTCCTGCACTCCCTGGTTCTTCTCCACCAAGACTCGAAGCTCCGCCCTCAGCTGCAGAATCACCCGATCTCGGCTGGACGCCTGAATGACGAAAAGCGTTGTGATGACGACGGTGTAATTCTGCAGTAATAAGTTTAGTGGTGTGAGCAGACAGACCTCTTGTTGAGCCACTCTGTGTTTCTCAGCGATTACGGCGAGCTGCAGCTCCAGGTTTCTCTTCTCAGAGATTACCGTCTGAAGCTCCTCAGCGTTCTCCTTCACCAGCACTTCACGCCTTGTGGTCTCTTCTCGCAGCTTCTCCACCTCTTTCTGTTTATGTTCACACTGAACACACAAACAAACACAGCCCAGGTGTAAGTCTGGTTTACAACAAACAATACTACCATCATGGATAGATGGATTGGACTAACTGGTGGAATTATAGGTGAACAGCAGCATGAATATAAGGATGGGTGGGTGAATGGGTGACTGGATGGATGGATGAATGGATGGATGAGCAAGGAGATGGCTGAGTGGGAAGTTTGCTGGATGAGTAGTGAGATGGGTGAGTGAGTGGATAGAGGAGTAGGGAGATGATTGGTGGATAGATGGATGTGTAGGAAGATGGATGGATGGATGAGACGGGAGATGATTGGTGGATAGATGGATGTGTAGGAAGATGGATGGATGGATGAGTAGGGAGATGATTGGTGGATAGATGGATGTGTAGGAAGATGGTTGGATGGATGAGACGGGAGATGATTGGTGGATAGATGGATGTGTAGGAAGATGGTTGGATGGATGAGAAGGGAGATGATTGGGTGGATAAATGTCATCAGTGTTGAGCTCTGATGGCGCTCTACGGCGCTTTAAGCCTGATAACTATTTTCATTTACATGCTATAATGACCTTTTGTTGCAATGCTGCTCATTTAACACCAACACGACACAAATGACATTATATTAATGAACAGCTGACGCATTTTTAACAGTGAACACAGTTCAGGAACTCTGTGCTATGCAGCATCTATCTACTAAACATCATCAGTGAAAGTGAAATAAAAAGGAAAGGTGACTATCCGGTGCATTGCTATAATAAATAACTGGTTTGCAGACTTTTGTTTATGAAGGGATCATCACCTCTTTTTTCAGCTCTGCGATCTGCTTCTTGTTCTCCTGCAGTCGCTTCTGGGCCACAGACAGCCTGCTTTCCGTCATGTGTATCTGCAAACACAAACCCAGGACAGAGAACAATCTCGAAAATCAATATTTCCTTTTGAAAACAAACAAACAAACAAACAGAAGTCATCCATTATAATTTTTAAAAAACAACAACAACAAAAAAAAAACAACAACCACCCTTTGCTGAAAAAAACCGTTACTGATGTTGTCCTTGAGAGCGACGCAGGCCTGGGTTAGGAACCGTTACTGAACGGTTCGAGCCTCTTTATATGCACATTTCTCTAAATCAGAGAAAAGAGAATGAACCATTTGCACAGATGTTGCCCCTATAAATAAATAAGTAAATAAATAAATAAATAATCAGCTAAAACTCAGAAAAATGTCACTCCCGCTCAGCGCACGTGGCCCCTCATGGAAAGTGAAAGGTCATTTGTAACTGTCCGCAGGATTGATGGAGTTAAGATGGCTTCTCGCCCTTCACCCCGCACTCATGAAGAACGGTTTCGAATGACAGAGCGGCGTCACGCCGGACCGTTTCTGCCACTTTCTTTCCTCTCGTGCCTGCTCGGGGCCACACAAAAGCCTCGTCCAGATTTAATTACCCCTGCTTTCTCCTTCATTAAAGGCTAACCTGTCATCCAATACCACGCGCCAAAGTCTGCAATTTGCGCTAATTCCTGGCGTTTCTGTCTGCTTTTGGCCGCCCGCTCAGAGCTATATTCAGAGAATAATTGCTTTTGTGGCCTATGCAAACACGGTCAGGATCAATGGTAAACCGGCCTTAAATGTTTTTGTATTGGCCATCTGTCTGGAGCCAATGCCTTCAACGCCGAGGCTAAGCAGCGAGGGCGTGCGGCCTGCACGTCACACCAAACAAATGCTCCTGTTAAAAATTAAAAAAAACCTGTAAAAATGAATACGTCTAAGCAGCTTAAATTTAAACGTGTAAATTCACAGTATCGGCAGAATTGTCATTCATTTATACAGCATTTTACAAGCAAATAAAAACCATATTGCGTTGTGTGTATTTTTACAGGAATACATATTTATAACAGTAATATATATTTACTACCACTGTTATACAGTGCTACGGTATATTGCACAATTCTCTACTGCGTCCTCCATGAGGACGAGAGCTTGTGCGTGTGATGATATGATGAAGTTTTGGAATCATATACTGCTGTTTTAACTCTCATTGTACATAATCTTTACATAAGAAATCATAATGATGTACATGATATAAATCTTTAATAAACTTGAGTCGAAGGATCCTAACAAACGAACGTGGTCAACCTTAAGATATCAAATTAAACAAGTAGAACTTGCTAAAATGGGGAGGTAAACTAAATAAATAAATACGATGCAGAAATAATTCACTTCAAGACTCGCAAAAACGTGTAATATGTAGAGGAACAAACCAGAGAATGAGGAAAAAAGTCAAAAGTGCTTGAAAAACGTACTTAAGTTCAGTCGAAAAGTGGCGTTTAAAAATAAATATCTCCAATTGACATGTAGGACGTATGCCGCGTCAACGCATGGCACGTTAGAGCGGTGCATAATGTTGCCCATGGCAAAGTAAATTTATTTATTTATTTATGTTAAAGGCAGGTGAAATATTTACGCGCATGAAAAAGCTCTTGAGAGACGTGTATCATATCAGCGGTGCATAATTCCATTGTGTTTGTACATTTCATGCATGCATAATATATTGCATTACACCCTTCCCAAACACATTTAACAGGCCGCGTCGTAGCATCGTCTCACAAAGCTGACATCTGATGTGCGCCGCTGCACAGCGGCTGACATTAACCGCATCGGAGCGACGCGCGGGGCCCAAACACGGCGAGGTGCGAGCGTGTCTGTTCGCAGAACGATAAAAACAAAGCAGCTTTTATAGCTCGTTAATAACGCGAGCGCGGTGGCGGAGCGATCGTAGTGCACGTGTAGGGCCGGGCGTTACACACCTCCTCATCGCCACCTTTGTGTTTAAAAGCAACGCTCAAATTAAGTGTCAAAGCAGCGGAAATCATTTAGAGCTGGAGATAAAGAACAAACAGGACGAAATTTGCATTTTAAAGTGAAGGAAATAGAAAGATGAGTTTGGGCTTCTGCAGCTATTGTGATGCTATAATACCTATAATAAGAGAGAACGGGAAGTCGGAACTTCGTGGACATAACGCAACATTAAACGCAGCTACAGACAGATAAAAAAGTAGGATGTATTGTTGCTTCATTAGTAAAAATGTGTAATCGTGGTAATTTTGGTGGTAAACTGCTGTTGTAGAAGAGGAAAGAACACTTTTTTTGAAAATAATCAAGTTACTGTTACAACTACCGTTATTGTTTTCCTGCATCAGCACGTCCAAAAGTGGTGTATTCCTCTTACACCACAGCAACCGTTTTATTTCTTATCCAACATCATATTTATCCATTTATAGTTACATTTAATGCTGTGAAACATCCATGAAAAAAGTTAGTTCCTGTTCTCACTTACCTTCAGCAGCTGTAAACACTCGCTTCCTCACCAGCTTCTCTTTCGCTCTCTCTCAGTCTTTCTCTGTCTCCCTCTCCCTGCCTCCCTCTCCGTCTCTCTCTCTCTCTCTCTCCCCCCGTCTCCCTCTCTGTCTCTCTCTCTCTCTCTCTCTCTCCCCCCGTCTCCCTCTCTGTCTCCCTCTCCCCGTCTCCCTCTCTCTCTCCCCGTCTCCCTGTCTCTCTCTCTCTCTCTCTCTCTCTCTCTCTCTCTCCCCCCGTCTCCCTCTCTGTCTCTCTCTCTCTCCCCCCGTCTCCCTCTCTGTCTCCCTGTCTCCCTCTCTCTCTCCCCGTCTCCCTGTCTCTCTCTCTCTCTCTCTCTCTCTCTCCCCCCGTCTCCCTCTCTGTCTCCCTCTCCCCGTCTCCCTCTCTCTCTCCCCGTCTCCCTGTCTCTCTCTCTCTCTCTCTCTCTCCCCGTCTCCCTCTCTGTCTCTCTCTCTCTCCATCTCCCTCTCTGTCTCTCTCTCTCCCCGTCTCTCTCTCTCTCTCTCTCTCCCCGTCTCCCTCTGTCTCTATCTCCCCATCTCCCTCTCTGTCTCCCTCTCCCTGCCTCCCTCTCTGTCTCTCTTTCCCTCCCCGTCTCCCTCCCCGTCTCCCCCTCTGTCTCTCTCTCTGCCCGTCTCCCTCTCTGTCTCTCGCTCTCTCTCTCCCCGTCTCCCTCTCTGTCTCTCGCTCTCTCTCTCCCCGTCTCCCTCTCCCTGAATCCCTCTCTCTCCGTCTCCTTCTCTGTCTCTCTCTCTCTCCGTCTCCCTCTCTGTCTCTCTCTCTCTCCCCGTCTCCCTCTCCCTGCCTCCCTCTCTCTCTCTCCGTCTCCCTCTCTGTCTCTCTCTCTCTCCCCGTCTCCCCCTCTCTCTCTCTCTCTCTCCCCATCTCCCTCTCCGTCTCCCTCTCTGTCTCTCTCCCCGTCTCACTCTCTGTCTCCCTCCCCGTCTCCCTCTCTGTCTCTCTCTCCCTCTCCGTCTCCCTCTCTGTCTCTCTGTCTCCCCGTCTCACTCTGTCTCTCTCTCTCTCTCTCTCCCCGTCTCCCTCTCTGTCTCTCTCTCTCTCTCTCTCCCCCCGTCTCCCTCTCTGTCTCCCTCTCCCTGAATCCCTCTCTCTCCGTCTCCCTCTCTGTCTCTCTCTCTCTCTCCGTCTCCCTCTCTGTCTCTCTCTCTCTCCCCGTCTCCCTCTCTGTCTCTCTCTCTCTCCCCGTCTCCCTCTCCCTGCCTCCCTCTCTCTCTCTCTCTCCCCGTCTCCCTCTCTGTCTCTCTCCCTGCCTCCCTCTCTCTCTCTCCCTGTCTCCCTCTCTGTCTCCCTCTCCGTCTCCCTCTCTCTCTCTCCCCGTCTCCCTCTCTGTCTCTCTCTCCCTCTCCGTCTCCCTCTCTGTCTCTCTCTCCCCGTCTCCCTCTCCCTGCCTCCCTCTCTCTCTCCCCGTCTCCCTCTCTCTCTGCCTCCCTCTCCGTCTCCCTCTCCGTCTCCCTCTCTCTCTGCCTCCCTCTCTGTCTCCCTCTCCGTCTCCCTCTCTCTCTCTCCCCGTCTCCCTCTCTGTCTCTCTCTCCCTCTCCGTCTCCCTCTCTGTCTCTCTCTCCCCGTCTCCCTCTCCCTGCCTCCCTCTCTCTCTCCCCGTCTCCCTCTCTCTCTGCCTCCCTCTCCGTCTCCCTCTCTGTCTCTCTCTCCCCGTCTCCCTCTCCCTGCCTCCCTCTCTCTCTCCCCGTCTCCCTCTCTCTCTGCCTCCCTCTCCGTCTCCCTCTCCGTCTCCCTCTCTCTCTGCCTCCCTCTCCGCCTCCCTCTCTGTCTGTCTCCCTCTCTCTGTCTCCCTTTCCCTCTTTGCCTCCCTCTCCCTGTCTCCCTCTCCCTGTCTCCCTCTCCGTCTCCCTGTCGCCCTCTCTCTCTCTTGCCCTCTCCCTGTCGCCCTCTCTCTCTCTCTGTCGCCCTCTCTCCGTCTCTCTCTGCGTAACTCCTCTGTCCTAAAGATGTCCGAAAACATTCAGCTTTACCTCTGACTGTTACAAAGCGCTGACACTGGAGACTCCTTCTCTAAACGTTAAATAAACTTCTCCTTACTTTATGAAAATGTCAAAACGTCAACAGTTTTTAACACCTGTTTAGTGACGCGTCCACCGTACACGTCCCCGTGAATGAGCAGTTACTATAGAAACGATAACGTACTAGAACGAGCGTGTTAATTAGAAATAATGTCAGAGCTGCTGTTCCAGAAAATGAATCAAGATCTTCTGACCAACGGATGACGCGCGGTTCTACAACGGCATTAGTGTGCTTCAGAGTCGAGGAACTCCGCGTGGAATAAAAGTAAACGTGGATTAGGTTTATATACCGTGCTCGTCAGGAGCTGTTGTGGTTTGGTGACAGGATCCAGACTCTGTTGATTATTTACCCACCTAAAGAAAGGAGTGTCAGGAGCAGCTCAGCGACTCGCAGCTCAACTGGCTCCGTCGCTCCTTAAGTTTCAGATGGAGGAAGAAATAAGCAGACTGGAGGAGCATTACGGACAGGAATCAAGGAGGAGGTATTTTTAAAAATCAATCGTTGCATACGCGTCTCCCCCGTGCGTCTCCACCCGCTTCAAACGCTGACAGAGAATCCCAACTGACGTGTAGTCGCTCCGTAAAGAGAACAGAAAGAAGAGAGGGAATGAGTGTGATATGAAACCAGCCAACAAACAAATCGAGCGACTGTCAAACACATCCGATATTGATGCCGGGAAAAAAAAGAGCGCCTTTATCACGAGCTCGCTGTGAGATATCAGTGTAGCGACAGTTAGACTGCAGAGATTTGGCGCTGTAGTGTGTATGTGTGTGTGTGTGTGTGTGAGAGATAAGTGCAAAGTCATCACACACATACACACAACTAGATCTTCTCACTCTGGCCACTAAGACAGGCGCAGTGGATTGTGGGTAGTGAATTCATCATGGCCGCCGCTGCTGCTACAGAAATGGAGCGGAACCCTTCTCTCATCTCACGTCAAGCCAACTTCACCGAACCTCTCGAATTATCGTCTTCTTCTGCCATCTGATAGAAGCCTGGGGGTTCTGATAAACACCTCTGAAGGACCCAAGTAGAACACAGTGTTCTCGTGCCAGGAAAGCGCTCCGTGTTTAACCCGATTTTGGAATTGACCATCCCAAGAACCCTTAAAAGACACAATGAAGAAACCATTTTCTGAAAGCTAAGAACCCTTAATTACCACAAGATACCTTCGAGAGCCTGTGAAGAACCGGAAAGATGACTAAATAAATGACACAAATAAATGAATGAATGCAGGCAGATCTAAGAAAGAAAGAACGGAAAAGAAGAAAGATGACTAAATAAAATGCGGGCCGGTGGAAGGAAGGAAGGAAGGAAAGAAACGAAAGAAAGGCAACTACACGGAAGGAAGGAAAGAAAGAAAGAAAGAAAGAAAGAAAGAAGGAAAGAAAGAAAGAAAGAAAAAGAAAGAAGGAAAGAGAAAGGCAACTACACGGAAGGAAGGAAGGAAAGAAAGAAAGAAAGAAAGAAAGAAAGAAAGAAAGAAAGAAAGAGAAAGGCAACTACAAGGAAGGAAGGAAAGAAAGAAAGAAAGAAAGAAAGAAAGAAAGAAAGAAAGAAAGAAGGAAAGAGAAAGGCAACTACAAGTAAGGAAGGAAAGAAAGAAAGAAAGAAAGAAAGAAAGAAAGAAAGAAAGAAAAAGAAAGAAGGAAAGAGAAAGGCAACTACACGGAAGGAAGGAAGGAAAGAAAGAAAGAAAGAAAGAAAGAAAGAAAGAAAGAAAGAAAGAGAAAGGCAACTACAAGGAAGGAAGGAAAGAAAGAAAGAAAGAAAGAAAGAAAGAAAGAAAGAAAGAAGGAAAGAGAAAGGCAACTACAAGGAAGGAAGGAAGGAAGGAAGGAAAGAAAGAAAGAAAGAAAGAAAGAAAGAAAGAAAGAGAAAGGCAACTACAAGGAAGGAAGGAAAGAAAGAAAGAAAGAAAGAAAGAAAGAAGGAAAGAGAAAGGCAACTACAAGGAAGGAAGGAAGGAAAGAAAGAAAGAAAGAAAGAAAGAAAGAAAGAAAGAAGGAAAGAGAAAGGCAACTACAAGGAAGGAAGGAAGGAAAGAAAGAAAGAAAGAAAGAAAGAAAGAAGGAAAGAGAAAGGCAACTACACGGAAGGAAGGAAAGAAAGAAAGAAAGCCAACAGGAAGGAAGGAAGAAGGAAAAAGAGAAAGGCACCTGCAAGGAAGGAAGGAAGAGAGAAAGAAAGAAAGAGAAAGGCAACTGCAAGGAAGGAAGGAAGGTTAAAAGACTAAATACATAACTAAATAAAATGCAGGTGGATGGAAGGATGGACGGAAGAAAGAAAGAAACTCAAGCGAAAGTATGGAAGATGATTAAAAGGACTAAATAAATAAATAAATAAATAAATAAATAAATAACTGCACACAACTTCAAAAAGAAAGAAAACAAAGTAAGTGCAATAAAGCGAGTGAATGAATGAATAATAAACGCAGCTAAGGTGCTGGTGATAACCAGAAGGTTGTGGGTTCAGATCCCCGAGCAGTCACAGAGCCGCCGTTGTTCCTCTGACCCTCGACTCCTCAGTTATAACATCACATTTCACTCCTCCTTCACTGTAACTCACTTTGACTTGAGAGAGGAAAAAATGTGTTCACTAAACTCAAACATAGTGCTTACGAATACAAATTTTTTCTTTTTTGCACGGACAATATCGCGTTAAAATCAAAGCTTTAAACACACAGTGAGTAAAATAAGTAAATAAATAAATAAATAAAGTAAAGCAGTTTAGCGTGAGAGCCTCGATCCAGATCGGCTGAAGCAATAAATATCTGCGCGCTTGCTAAACACCGCAGACGGAGGACCTCTTTCATACTGAAGTGTTAAAGCTATTTGTTCAGCTGCACTAACGCAGGAACTTCACTGGAACAAAACCTATTATTGTTCACCCTCCATCTCTCGTTCCCTCCCTCCCTCCCGCCCTTTTCCCCTCTGACAGGAAATGGACAGTGGCAAAGTTACAGTAGTTCAACATATGAGATCAGAGACGAGGTTTTTTTTATCTAAAGCAGAAGCAGATGTCGGGGCTGGAACATGACCGGTGTTCAGATTAACGACCGTGCTGCTCGCTTTAAAGAATTAAACTAATTAATCCAGACCCATCACAGACGTGGTTTATATATATATATATATATATATATATATATATATATATATATATATATATATATATATATATATATATATATATATATTCAGGGGTTACAGGGTTAAACAGATGTTGGGCTTCTCTCTGGTGCAGAAGAATAACAACATCTGTATGGACAAACATTTGAGATAATTAAATTAACCCGTCTTAAACCGTGCGCTCCATCCTGGACTGGAAATAATCTCCGAATGTTACATACGACAGTGTCGAATTAGCGTAATCAACTCTGCACTCTTCTTTTTTTTTTTTTTTTCTGCGAATCAGAAGAAAAGACATTAGAGAAGGGAGTAAAAGGAAAAAGAGGGACAGCGAGCACTCTCTGTACCTCACTGCCAGCTGCACTGCTGGTGTCTTTGAGACTTCTCCTTGCCCTACTTAAAGCCCCCCCTGCTGCTTGAGAATTTGATCTCGCAGCTGTCGAGATTGTTCCGTCTTTTCCTGTAATTCGGACCGAAGCGGGCCGACGTCTAAACCCGGGCTATTAACTTTCTCATCGCTGGTCTGCCGCTGAGAGGAGAGAGACGGGGAGAGAGAGAGAGAGAGAGAGAGAGAGAGAGAGAGAGAGAGAAGAGAGAACGACAGGAGCTGAGAGTCTTTTTTTAACGAATGCGTGACGGGGCTTTGAAGTTAAATATGATGCTGCATTTAATAATAATAATAATAATAATAATAATAATAATAATAATAATGTCATTTTGGGCCTTCATAACATTTAAGGAAGGAGTCTCCAGTGCCAGCACTTTGTAACAGTCAGAGGTAAAGTTTTCCGACGTCTTCGAGAGAGGCGAGTTTACGATTCTTCAAGAGAGAGGGGGGAAAAAAAAAAAACAGGAAGTGAAGGACGACTGTTTAGATGAAACCCGGAACTAACCAGAAAATATTCAACGTCGGGGCGGGTGGGTTAGGGGGTAACAATAACAGCACTGCTGATTATTTTCCTATGACAGCATGCCACGGAGCGCATTATTATTACATATCATGCGACTTTTGTTTAACTCCAAGCACAATCGCTCATCACTCCTTACATGCACGTGTGACGAGTGTACACAGCTGTTTAACGTGAATGACGCTTCGTTTCGCATGCAAATAAACCACACCTGGATCTCGGAAAAGTCCAGACTCCTGGATGAAGAAGACGGACACAAAGGATAAGATTTCAGGCGGACGTGCGGTTCGAGAAGACGAACACACGGGATAAAGGATTAAAATGCAAGGATTTATGCAACAAAAAAAGATATATGTCACCTTCAAATAGCGTTACCAGGCATCAGCAGTCGCTCTCGTTTACTACACATGTACTCTTATTTATTTATTTTACATCCTGCATGAATACGCAGCGCGTTCACGGATCCTGTGCGCGCTTTGTTTTCGGCGTCGCGGTTCCACGCAGGCCTCCGGTGCACGATTCAATACCGGGGACGATCCTGCAGTAACGCGCCTCCATCGATCCTTTCACACTTCATCGCAAATTGCACGGCAGCTGTTCCGTTATTCATACGACACGTATCAATTATTAAAGCGCCTTATTATTCGATTCAATCCACCGACTGCGCTCACGTTTCCATCGCGCATTAGTGGAGCAATTAAAGGAAAGGAGCTGACCGCAATTTCAAAGAAAAAAAAAGGATTAAGAAAGAGAGATTTAAAGGTTATCCTACGACGCACAATCAGCGGCAGTTAAAATCAAACGACTTTGTTTTGTCAAGGACGGAGCGCTCGAAACGAAACGTCCCTGAGAAGAAGAAGAAAAGAAAAGAAAAAAAAAACGCTTAAAGCAAGAAACCAAACCCAATTATATTCATCATTAGTACGCTTCCTTAATGTTCTCATTTATTATTCAAGGAGAGCCGTAAGAACTTAAATTCACCCTCCTCGCACGCTGACGCTAAACCGTATTCAAACGGACGCCGAGATCCCACAATCCTCAGCGGGAAATGGCTCGGCCACGCCGGGCGGGGCTTTACCTGATCTCACCAGGTGTGGAGTGTGTGCTGAGCTTTTCCCTTTCGCACCTGAAGATCAACACAGACGCAACCAGAGTGATGAACACGAGAGCACTTATTATGGGTGAGATTTAAAAAGGGGTGGGGAAAAAAGCCTTTAAAGTACAAATTAGTTTTATTAAATAATCTCTTTTTATTATTTATTAATATTTAGAGACATATTTCCCCGTCTAGATTTTGTGCCATTCTGTAGATGTAGTTTGGAATATCTTTACGAACAAAAGTGTGTACGTCTATTAATTACGATAAATAAATAAAACCAAACATTGTTTTACCTGCAAAAAAAAAAAAAAAAACCCAGCTGCATCATATTACAGTCTTGAACTCTTGACGTTTCTACATTTTGGCGATGAACCGTCAAACTTTCAGACTTCAGTGTTAACAGGTTTGATTCATAAACACATCGAACCATTGCTGTTTTTAAATTGCAGCATAATGTTTTACTATTCCTGTGTGTTTAAGCTCAAAATCCATGACATCAAAATGAAGACTGAAGTAATAAAAATGAATATAAAAAAAAAAAAGAATTAATATATAAAGAAAAAGAAAGAATGAATATGAATGTGTTTTGGAATAATTTTGACCAGAAAAAAAAATGTTATAGTTTTTTTAAAAATCTTTAAAAAGGTTTGTTAAAAAAAACAACTTTATTTTACTTCAGTTTTTATAGAAAGAAATTAACAAGAAATGATTTGTAGTCCCAGTAAAGCCCAGTTTCAAGTTTTTTAAACTGGATTTTATTTTCTTCACTTATAAAATAGCGATTTTAATCTAATACGCAATAACATCAGCCAGTGTCATATTTTGGCCAAAAATTAAACACACAGCCGTAGTTTTGGTTAAACCGGGCTTTGCTTTATAGTTTTAACCTAGTAAATAAATAAAAATAATAAAATAACAGTTGAAAAAATACATGTAAAAAAGTTTACATTTTACAAATACAGTAATGTATTCAAACATACCAAGTACGGCTCAATATGAAATTTGTTTGTTTGTTTGTTGTTGATGTTTTTCCAAAAACAATTTTAGAGCACTAAAAACATGATCAATAACATCTGCTGATTTTTGGTTTAAAAATTTGGGTAAGAACTGAAACAATTTTAGTTAAATTGAACTCGACAAACACCAAAAACTGAAAAAATAAAAAGTCTTATTATTTAAACAAACAAACAAAAAAAAAGGTCTTGAAATAAAAGTTAAGAGAAACACAAAAGTGCTGCTTATCGAAATATCAATTATAATCAACAAATAATATATCAGTCAAGCCCTAATATTACTCCTCATCCTCCTCCTCCTCCTCCTCATCATCATTATTATTATTATATAAAGTAAGGGGAAATATCTCTCTCTTTTATAAGAAAATGAATTCGCACAATTGTGACAGCGTTAAAATAAATGTAATAATATTTTTACGTCAAAGGAAGCAGCTCTGTTGACAAATACAACGCTAGTCAATTTCCCGTCGCTGTCAGGTCTATAGACCATGTCGAACGAAGAACGTCAGCACCGCTTTCAAACACTAGCAAGTGAACTGGGAATTCCAGGATAGGGGAAGAGTTTAAAAACGAAAAGAAAAAAAAACCCTGCACTTCCAAACAGCCCCCAGCTTGGAAACCTGCTCCTTCTGATAGCTAAAACAGCAAAACATTTCTGACAACAGCGGCTCGTTTTGAACACCTGCTTCTCTTTTAGTTGTGCCATGACACGGTAAAACTGCGCTTCTGTGACAATGCCATCTGTATGAACGAGAGATTAAAGCGTTCTGATGCGTTCTGTCCATTAAAGTGATGCTTATGGGAGTGTGTTTGAAAGAAAAAGAAGTAAAAAAAACACAAAAACAAGCATATATTGAAACACGGTGCAGGATTTGTCTTCACAAAACAGGCAGGATTTTAAACCTCGGTTCTGTCAACAACAACAACAACAACAACAGCAACAAAAAGAGGTCTCCTGTTTCATCAGAATGCATAGCGAAGATTGAACGCGATGCTTTTAAACACAGAGGTGGAATTTGCTCGCTTTCACACCTCTTGGTCCGGAGTCTGAATCTGATCACTGCGCCGCAATTAAACAAAATGAAATACTAAATAAATTAGTAATTAATGAAACTATATAAATAACACCTCGATGGGCGTGTGGCCCGATTCCTGACCAATCAGATGACGCAAATCGCTCTTTTACAACTTTTTGGTTTTGACCCTGCTAAAAGGGAGAACTCGAAATAGAATATCAGATTGCTCTATTTCGAAATGGTGGACTTTTTTTTTTAATCCTAAATATTATATTAGAGGACTTCAGCTGGAGGAAGAATCTACAAAAGGACATAATAAACTAATTACTTTGCCAATCAGAGTCTCCCTGGGGGAATTTGCTCAGGCTGGGCGTCCAGCTCGGTGCTGGATTGAGTCCCCTTTCTGAATCCTGAGACAGACAGACAGAAAGAAACGCTTAAATCCACGGCGAGGCAAAGCTCCCCGTCTTTTCAAGACATCAATCCGCAGGAGCAGGACAATGTGAATGGGACTAGCCTTTACAGTGTCTGGCAGAAGCCGAGGATGTGTGTGTGTGTAATAAATTAAGCAGACTTTTCAAGGACGTTCGAGTCAGCAGTGGTTTAAAGTGACAGGAAGTAGGTGGGCGAATTTGAAATTTCGATAAGAAAAGAAGAGAGGATGGAGGGGGGGATAAAAAATTAATGGGCTTTCCAAAAAGACAACAGCGTTTTGCAGATGAAGTTTGAAAAATGTATTAATTCGTTGTGATGTGAAGGTACTTACCGACTCGAAGGACGCGATCTAAAGGCATACAGTATAGAGCTCAACTTTATTATTATTATTATTATTATTATTATTATTATTATTATTATTATTATTATTAAACACGTCCAGCTTGAAGCCAGACTGAGCTTCATACTTCAACGGAATTAATCCAATAAAGTGTTATACATACGAATAAAGTGTTATATAAATACGAATTCAGTTTTTAAAAAAAAGTCCCCGTCACTTAACAAAACCGTAGCTCCGTGTCGCCCACGAACGCCACACGTTCTCCGAAAACTTTATTAAATTTATTACATTTTGCTCTTCTGGTAGTTCTCGCACGGATATTAATTGGATATTCGTTTCTTGCTTATAAAACCGCTGTATAAAAGCAATATCACACTCGCAATCGTGCTGCTGTGCTGAATATCAGCACGGCTGTGGTTACCTGCGGTTACCTGCGGTCCTCGTACCTGCAGCCAAATCACCCCCGTGCTGATTTTCAGTAGAACGCCACTCTCGCTCGTGCGATATTGCTTAATATTGCCTGTTGCTGTAACACTGGAATTTCCCAGCTGGGATTAATAAAGTGTTATCTTTTTTAAAAAATAAATATGTTTTTAATCATTTCATGCAGTTTATTATTGTCCATCCATCTTCAACCACTTAATCCTTTTCAGGGTCACAGGGAACCTGGAGTCTATCCCAGGGAGCATGGGGCACAAGGCGGGGTACACCCTGGACAGGGTGCCGATCCAGCACAGGGCACAATCACATACACACTCACACACCCATTCATACACTACGGACACTTTGGACATGCCAATCAGCCTACCATGCATGTCTTTGGACTGGGGGAGGAAACCGGAGTACCCGGAGGAAACCCCCGCAGCACGGGGAGAACATGCAAACTCCACACACACAGGGCCACGGTGGGACTCGAACCCCCGACCCTGGAGGTGTGAGGAGAACGTGCTAACCACTAAGCCACCGTGCGCCCCAGTTTATTATTATAAAATTCGTGTTCAATATAATACGTTTAATTAATTAATTAATTAATTAATTAATTAATTAAAGCGTATGTTTTAGGCCACACCTTCTCGTGTTTCTTATGCAAACTTATACAGATGTGACTATTTAGTGTAATAAATATACAGTTACACCCCTACTGTGCACACAGAGTATGACTCATCATGCTTTCCGGAGTGAACCGAGATTCATCCTGATGCCGGAGACGCCGATACGCACGGGGCGAAATGGGGATGGCGGTGGAAATTGCTCCTTTGAAAACCGGCATATTTTTTTTTTGTGTGTGTGTGTGTGTGTGTGTGTGTGTGTGTGTGTGTGTGTGTGTGTGTGTGTGTGTGTGTGTGTGTGTGTGTGTGTGTGTGTGTGTGTGTGTGTGTGTGTATTTGCGTGTGTCCTTACGTCGAGGGATAAAACAGACGCCTTCTGCATCAACAGGCAGGCTTCAATCCCTGAGCTGAAGAAATGATCGCATGGAGTTTGATGATCCATTAGCTTCCCGTGCAGATGGAGATAAAAGGGGGATTATTTTGGACACACAAGAGTCTATAAATGACAAATGTAATGCTTTTTTTCCCGGAAACCACAGCTGATGGCACTGTGAGCGGGGAGGGGGGGAGCTTTTTAAGCTTTCAGCAGCACAAACACAAGGTATCACTTGAATATATAATACAAGCTGAGCTGACACTGGAACCGGAGCCCTGGGTATTAGGCCCTATATCTCGGTTTCCTGAGCCCGGTCTGCACCGGACACACAATCTTAATCAATTTCTATCCAATTGCCGTTCTCGCTGCAACACCATCCTGCATCCACCTCCCTCCCTCCCTCCCTCCCTGTTTTTAGCAGAGGCTCGTAAAAGTGCAGTTAGCCCGATGTCCCCAGGACGTTAATACATCTGACTCAATACGGCACGCTAATGTCCGACACGAGCACGGTGCCGTGTTTATTCCGCTCGGCCGCAATGAAATACTGTCCTCCAGCTGGAGAACAATGCAAACAGATTAAAGAAGTTTATATACGCGCCTGGCTCATGCTTACTCGAGATGTGAATAAACATACTTGTGGGAGATATCGGTGGGGAGGACAACAACAAAAAAAAACCACTACATTTTTTAACAAATCCATGAGCAAAAAAAATATTCTACAAAAATACCTAACAATTATTGACCAATCAGATCATCAGAAGTTGCTCAGTGTTATAAAAGTTTTTAATACCAATCTGCGACATCGTGTCCATGGTAACAGCTCGTTCGCAGGGACACTTTCTGTAAGGAGACACTTATAAAGCTGTAGCTTTAAGGTATCGTTTTTAGTAGTTTGGCTACCAACGTTCTTCGAATTATCTTCTTTCAGAAGAAAGAAATTCATACGGAATTGGAACGACGTGAGGGCGAGCGAATAATGACCGGACTTTCATTTTTTTCATTTTTACCCTCGCTTTAAGTTTAAAAAAAAAAAAAAAAAAAAAAAAAGAGGACAGAAGAGGCTGGCGAGGGAACGATTACATCCGTTATCTTTATAGCTGCTATGACGCGGGCGAGAACTTTAAACATAACTATAAATGGGTAGAAAGTACGACGCGTCGTTCTTTAATTAGTTAAAATCGTAATCGTTGAGGGGGGAAAAAAATTAATCAATCCGTCACTGTGGTGAAAGAGGAATAAAACACTTCGTGACGTACAATTGTAGGGAAATAATCAACATTTTCGTAAGAGTGCTGATCGTATCCGCTAAAACCGTGGCGTGATCGCTCGTTAGTACCTCAGCGACACGTCTTTAATCACGTGGAACATGTTAAAGAAATGTGCTGCTGAGAATCATCACGCTAATACACCGTCACACTGACTGAAACGCTCCCCAACACACACACGATGATGTAGCAGCAGCAGGTGACATTTTCAACAGGTACCCGTGTGCAAACACGGCCATATGGCACCTCCGTGGCGCCCCATTAGCGGAGCATGACAAGGAGGAATTATCGCACGCTCGAGACTTCATCAAACATGCCAGAGCGCTGCCAAGGCCAGACATCAGATAATGAAGACGCAGCGAAAAACGGGATGCTGCTACAGACAATTAATTAAGTAATTAGGCTAATGAGTTCTTTACTCAAGTCCTCTTCTTTTGGCTGCAGATATGAATTAATTAACGCGGCTAATTTAATTAGCCAGGTTGTAATTTCCCAGCTGCTCCGGAGGTCCTCCCTCCTCCTCCTCCTCCTCCTCCTCTCTCCTCCTCCCTCATCCCGGCTCATCGCCAAGTTTGGACGGCTTCTTCAATAAAACACCACCAGCCACGCACCATTCACCATCCCAATGCAGCTGACGGAGTCCTAATCAAACTGAAATGAGTGGGTCCAGAATTATTGGCACCCTTCATTAAAAAACAAGCAAAAGTAACACATCCCACTAATGATATCTTAGACCTGTTAGTTATAACACGTTTTATTTGACATTTTTTGCAACTTTAAGTGGGTCAATTTTCTATTGCAGAATGCTGATTGCAAAAATAATGGCACCCCGATCCCTGAATACACTTGTAGAGAGATACCGAGATATATACGTTTTCATATTCGTTAAAAATTGTACGTTTGCACCACCAGTAATCCAAAGACTGGGGGGGGGGCTTTAAATCACATATACTTTCTAAATGCAGACATGTTTAGACTTCTATTTTACGAGGGTGTGACATTAGAAACGAACAGAATTTTGTTGGACGCTCGTTAAACGCACAACATATGAAACCGTGAGGTGGATGAGCTACAAAAGCAGAAGACCACACCAGGTTCCCCTCCTTTCAGCCATGAACAGGAATCCGAAGCCATCATGGATACCGCCTCGCCCAAACTGGACAAAAGTCCATGTGTTCAAATACTTTGACTGGTGTTGTATGTTTGTGAATCCGTCTAAACGTATAACATGCATACTCTCGATTATGAGTAATGAAATATACATGGTTTGTAACTGTAAAAGGGGACGAGAAAAAATAAAATAAAATAAATAAAAGATCTGAGTGACATCTGCTATTTATTTATCCAGGAAGGGCCGAGTCCGTATCTCTCTCTCACACACACACACAGTTTCCCAGACGTATGAATGGTGATGCATGAAATTTAGGAGGCCGAGGATTCCTCCAGATTTTCCTTCCTGCAGCTTCCCCATGAGAGCGCATGAACATCTGGACTTCACAGAGTGGTTGCGGCCGAACACGACTCGAGCGTCCACAAAGCGGCGCAGAAACATGAATATTTAAACTGAGCGTCGAGAGAGTAATCAGCGTCGGCCAGAGGAGAACTCAAAGTGATGGGGTGGAAGAGGGATAAAAAAAAAAGAAAGACAGGAGAACCGGACACAAAGGCACTTTCAGGACGTCACCCCCCCGCAGTCCTCCACACCCCACCCGTCCCTGGTAGCCCCGACCCAGCGTGTACCGGGGGCTCGGCGGGGATCTGAGTGGAAGGAACGGTTTGGAACCAAATTTGGTGAAAATGAGTGAGATGAATGAAGCTTGGTGGAGGGTAGAGGGGGACGGTAGGGGGCAGCGGGGGGGGGGGGGGGGGGGGCAGTCTCCTGGCAGTGATGCAGATAGTAAATCAAGGCTAAAAAGAACCTGTATTTTTCATCAGGTTACCAGATGGAGACTGGCCTCATCTTTCATGTGATCGTACGAGAAGAGGAGCGTCAGAGGGGGGGAGGCTGTTTTGTTTCGTCTTTCCTTTTAAAGCCACCAAACCATTAAATCAGTAGAGCGAGCAAGAAAAAGATTTCCTGTGTGTGTTTGTTTGCTAGTACACGTTCACCTACAGTAGCATGCTAATCGACAGCGTATGCTAACGTGCTCGTGTAAAATAGCTGGTAAGTAACGCATTACAGAGTTACGAGACCCATCTTGCTTCGCTACATATGATGTTAGTAGTATTCCTGCACGATAATATTAATATATTATAGGTTTATTTCAATTCGTTTTGAAAAATCTATTCAAGTCATTTTTATTGAGCAAAAAACTCGTCCTGTCCAGATTTGTCCTGTTGAGTTTTTTTCAAGTCCCGTCTCAAGTTTCTTTTTCCTTTCCGTGAGGAAATATGGTTTTATCGACTTTGAGGGAGATTCAGAATTCTGGTTTTTAAGAAATAGCTATGAACACTAACTCCGCCCCAAACCCATAGTTCATGGAGTGTGGGAATGCCAGTTTGTTTTGATGATTAACTTTATAAGGAAAGAGGGAATAACTATGTACAAGCTGAGGTCATATGTTTATATACGCCGTGCGTATAATAATAATAATAATAATAATAATAATAATAATAATAATCTGGATGATCAGCGACGGTGTTTATGCTTTGTGAGAGTTCTTCACGAGTCCCTCGTTCGTCCTGAGAAGTTAAACGGCCCACTGTTCTTCAGAAAAATCCTCCAGTTCCGGCACATTCTTTACTTTTCCAGCATCTTCTGCATATCCACCTCCTTTCCATCTTTTCACACTGAGCACAACTGATGGACTCGCATTTACACGACTAGTACAGAAGGTGCAAACGTTCACCGATGAACAAGAAGGCAACACGATACCGTGTATTAAGAGCCAGGGGGGTGTAAACTTTTGAACAGGATGACCGGTTATTTTGTTTAAAAAGACCTTATTTTCTTTATTTAGCACTGGCCTTCAGAAGCTACTCAGATGTTTCAGAAGCTACTTGGATGTTTCCCAGAAGACAAATGAATCATGTATTTGTTGTACATGAATTACAGAATCTGATTTGGCGCTGAGAATAAGTGAAAGTCTAAAGATTTAGAAACTCCTACTGGCTCCTGAATTTCCCTACGACCTCTCCGCGTCATCACACCGCATTGCCATCGATTATTTTGCCGTCGCGATATGACGACGCCGAGCGTTTCCATTCCGTATTCTCAGGGTGTGACGATTCGGTTTGACTGCCAAACCTCCAGCACGAATAAAACAATTCATCATGACGCTCTAGAACTTTGCATCGATCGCCTGCATGTGGAAAAATCCGGAAGCTGCAGGTGTGACGTCTTATGAGACGTCCCCCACAAACACGCTCGTTAAATAAATGAATTAATTAATATGGAACGGTTTGAGACGAGACGGTTTCAGATGAACCCTCGACACAATACATGTAATATTAATGCTGCTTTTTTTCCCACCTCCTCCCTTCCTCTCTCGCTCTCCCTCGCTCTCCCACACCTAAAATATTGTTAATCAAGGTTCCGTTTCAAATGACAAAATGCAGCGAGAGGGGGAGTGAGACGCTGTGATATGATAATTCGCAGCAGATATATCATTTTCTGAATAAAATGCTGAAGCCTATGATTAACTACGGGCTCGCCGTAGACAGCACGCTGATTAATTTCCCCTCTCTTCAGCCAACGCCAAGGTCTTCACTCTTCCCACCCCGTTTTTTTCCTTCTTTTTTTTTGGGCTAAAATCAAATCAGTTCATCTTTTTAAATTTATGAATAACCTTGTGCCATCTCTCTCTCTCTCTCTCTCTCTCTCTCTCTCTCTGAACTTTTTAAGTCTTTGATAGATCTCCGATGGTGTCGATGAAGGGGGAAATAAATAAATAAATAAATAAATAAATAAACAAACATCTCTGCATCCCGTGCTGGTGTGTAAACGCTTTTCTTCAGAGTAAACAGAACAGAAGAATCGCTCTATCGTTTAAACCTTTTTTTACTCACTCCTGACCCCCTGTGTAGTCGTCCTAAGTAAAAGCATCGAAGCGAGCTTTCTGGATTTTGTAATGACCAGCGTGGAGGTAACTGGGCTCTTCGATTTGATATCTCTCATCTCACTTGGGTACATCTTTGTCAATAAAGCCACACAGCAAAGCCGAAAACAAACAAAACAAACAAACAAACAAACAAACAAACAAATAAATAAATAGCCCATGCCTGCGTTTTGCTCCAAAAACTTGGATTTGTTTACGAGCGCACGTGAGAAGGGAGGAAAGGAACGAGAGATGATAAACTAATACCCCAGTCCCTGGTGTACTGGATCTAGCGATAGACGCAGGTTCCTCCTTGCTAAAATAATTTTAAAAAATAAAATTCTCTATGAATCAGGAAGTGTGCCGTCACAGCGGGCCCGGGGGGGTGGGGGTAACACAGAGGTGGGATTTCAGTCATGGAGGATAATCAACGTCTCGGATTAATCTTCCGAGACGTGAGGACTGGAGGACGTGTGGATGTGGTTGAGCCTCTCGTGATGAGCGAGTCACATGGTGTCATTAGGTCCCTGACGCAAAAAAAAAAAAACACACACACAAAAAAAAAAAAACAGGTTGTTTTTAGACCTTCATGATGTTTATGATGGTTTAATTGAAGACTGCAAAAAAAAAAACAAAAAAAACCCACCACCACACTAAGAAACATGCACGGTTGACTCTGCCGACTTGCCCCATAAATCATCCTGATGCTCAGACAACTCGTCCAGACACAAATTCTGATGATCGATGACCTGTTTAGCTTTGATTTTTGAAAGCAGCGAGCTCGCCGCTGATACGTCACGCAGAAAAATGGCACCGAAATGCTCACAAGAAGCAGAAGAGGGACAGAAATCACCGTCTGATCATCAAATAATCTCGGAAAGAACGAGCACGGCGTTGTTAAGGCCGGCCCCCTGGTGACCCCGGGACGCGGGAGGGGAAGAGAGCGAGGACAGGATTTGCGTTAGCGGCCCTGTAATGTGTGCATGATTTGTGATATAGAGCAGTCATCAACAAACTAATTCCTCAGTCCTGCGTGCCTAACACAGCGCTATAAATATTAGCCTAGCAAGACAAGCACGCACACGCACACACACACGGAGAGACACGGAGACGTAAATCAGAAGGGGAGCATGAGCAAATGAAGAGCAACGCGACTCTCGGGGACGGAATTAGCATAAACAGGGTGCGTTTTTAAATTCTGACTTAAAACCCCGAGCTCTTGAGCCGGATCACAATTAGAGAAATTAGAGAGGACGCGGGTGAGCTGTGAATTTTTCATGCGTCCTTTAAATGAGCGAGCGCCTCGGTGCTGATTGGAGACGTGAATTATTCATTCTGAACACGCAGAAACCGTTAGAGGAGACGGAGGTGAAGCGTCTCTCTGACTGACGCTGGGCACCACATGCAGCAAAACTCCAGCTGGTGGCTCTCTTCCCCTGTGTGTGTGTGTGTGTGTGTGTGTGTGGAGACTAGCGGATTCAGACTTTAAGCTTTGCCAGGAGAGGAAGGGGGAGAGAGAGAGAGAGAGAGAGAGAGAGAGAGAGAGAGAGAGAGAGAGAGAGAGAGAGAGAGAGAGAGAGAGAGCGCTTCAGAGAATCAACCTTATTTTTATGTCTTATTAATTTCGAGAGAGAGAGAGAGAGAGAGAGAGAGAGAGAGAGAGAGAGAGAGAGAGATGGCACAAGGTTATTCATGAATTTAAAAAGATGAACTGATTTGACTTCAGACCAAAAAAAAGAAGGAAAAAAACGGTGAGGAAACGACTGTTTACAGTTGCTATAATGTAAGTGAGAACAGGAACTAACCTGGCTCAAGAACAACATTAAATGCAACAAAAAAAAAAAAGAAACAATGTGGTACTCTATTTCATTTAAAAATCTAATTTATTAACAACAAATCATGAGCTGTTCCAAGAACTTTTTTTTTTTGGATCGTCAGTCACGTGTTACAGGAAAATAAACAGATTTAGTCGTTGATTATTTTCCTGTAACAGCAAGACACAGCACGAGTGTTTTATTCCAAACTGATAAGAGAACAAACAAAGAAAAGGGAAAGAAAAAAAAAAAAAGAGTGAAAGTGATGAAGGTCAGAGAGAAAGAGAGAGACGTGAAGGTGACACGAAGAGACAATTATGGATAAGATGCAGTGCTGGTGATGCAGTAAACGTAAAGGATGTGTGAACACACACACACACACACACACACACACACACACACACACACACACACACACGAAGACCCGAGTGTGAAAAATCCACGTCAGAGAGTGAGGAACTCCAGTCGGCCGGGAAGAAGGGAAGTAAGGAAGAAAAGAGTGCTGATATTTGGATGGATGAGTGCAGAGGCAGGAAGAGGAAAAAAACCCAAACGGCGAGAGCTAAAGCGCTCCCCCGTATTCACACGCTTGATTTCACCCCTTAATTAGAGTCATTCATCAGCGTGGAGGAGAGATGAGGCGGCCGCGTGCCACGACACACCTTGCCACCTGTCAAAATTACAGCTCTGGCGTCGTGCACCATTCCTCAAACAGTTATTTTCTACAAGCCTGGCTGCGTCTCACAATTCACTATTTACTACGGTCTTGCCCCTGTTGCTCTCCCTCTCTCTCTCTCACACACACACACACACACACACACACACACACACACACACACACAGCGAGGAGGAGGAGGAGGCAGTCGTAATGTCAGTGTCAGACAGTGCTAATGGTCATTAAGCTGCAGATCAATCCCAATTAAAGACCATTAGCAGTTTTATTACACACACCATTATTGTTTTCATAATTCAGACAAACAGTCGTGTGTTCGTCCTTGGCAGCCGAGCAGAAATAAATAAATAAATAAATAAATAGTGCCAAGCTTTTCGACCATGACCAAAAAAACACAACAACAAACACACAACACTCATTGTGACTCGAGGCTCGATAACACCGGAAAACAAAAATACATTAGTTTTTATTTCATTTCTCAATTTAGATCAAACTAACGTTCCGCACACTTACGCCATGCTGCTGAAGGAAAACACTCAGTGCCGGAGTTACTCTTACCATCCTGAAGGGGATTCCTGTTATTCTTTTACTACAACAGCACGTCCTGAAGCGTTTTATCCCCGTTATACCACGTTGACCTGACAACGATTCGTAACTTTTATTTACTAATTTACTTTAAGATTTTTATCCATGAAACAGGATAGCTCCTGTTCTCACTTACGTTATGGCAGCTTTACATTCCTTCCTATTTTCTCTTGAAGTTAACGAGACTAAAAATCGCAGCGTGTCCTGTTACTAAGAAACCGCAAAAAGCATAAACTCCTCCATCCTGAAGATGAACTTCACTTTCAGATTAAATGTTGGGGGAGGGGACAACGAAAAAACCCTCACGTCTCTCTACACTACACTAAAACTTCACGACAACGATTTTTCAAACCCGTTTACGTCCCTGTGAACGAGCTGTTGCTATAGAAACGGTTACGTGTTAGCAAGAGCGCATTAATTATAAATAACCCTGCGATTTGCAGGTGCATTACAGTCAGAGCTGTGGTCGAAAATGAAGCAACACCTTCTGACCAATCAGAATCCAGAATTCAAAAGCGCCGTGGTGTAATGATGAGCGAATGTTTTCTGTGCTTTTGAGGCTGGTGTATAAACTGAAACAGTAAAAATTAAAAAAAGACCCGTCACATGACGTCGACTCCTGATCGTCACGTGACCACGAAAAGTGAGAAACAAATTTAAACATGAATCTGGAAATTTCAACAGAGCGGCACCGCGTGTAACACACTTCACTTCCGCTCACGTTTATGGAACCGGTATCGTTTTCCCCGCCGCTTCTTGAGAAATTCTGTCGCGATGTTACGGACGTTGAACGCATCTTTCAGAATCCTGCTCTGATCCGAGTACAAGCGGCCATCTTGAGCGCCTTTCTGGTGCCCTACGCTTCGTTTCCACCTTGAACATGTGCTGTAGATGTGAAAGTATGCAGCTGAGAAAATAAATAAATAGATAAATAAATAAAACCAGAGTCGCTCTTAATTATCGGTGGATATTAATAACACGGTAAATATTCGTCTAAGGAGTAAGCATCCGATTATGGTAAATTAAAAAAAAAAAATAAAATCCTAACCAGTGGCCTACACAAGGGCGTATTTAAACCCCCCTGCACCCCACCCCCCCTGCCGCCTCAGATATCCATGTCTTTAGGTAGCAAGAAAGACAATTCATAGCTTTGGAAATACAAACATACTTTACCGTCAATTTCATTTTTTTTCCATAACTCTGGAAGCCCACAAAGGAGATTCAATTAGGCTTTCTGATTGGCGCGCTGGCATTCCGCCGGGTCACGCAAAGGTTAAAGAATTCGGTGCTACAACAAACACGATTATGCCACTGTAGCATTTGATCAGATGTTGTGTTTATCATGAGAGCCTGAGCCACGTCGAGATCTCAAAATAATCCCCTTCGCCTGCAGGTAATCGTAGGGCCGTTCCAACCCCCCAATCCCCCCACCTTTATTTCGAACACTTCCAGAAGGGAAAAAAAAAAAAAGAATAAAAATGGCGATGTATGCTGCACCGGAGCGAGAGTCAATGATGCCGAGAGCAGAGTGCACATTAAATCATTTTTATATAGTGAAGGTACGGGTAACGTAATGTCATTTCCTTCCCTCTTTCCACTGCTCTCTCTTTCTCTCTCTCTCTCTAAAGGAGTGACTGAGCGAGAGAGAAACGAGGGGAGAAATAATCGGATATTTAATTTGATAAGTCAGGAGTTCAGGGTCCGTCTCTGTGCCTGAGCTTCGTACCACGTACGACTTTATGCACTGTTCTGTACATTCAAACATCGCGCGTGCATCGGCGATCAGTTACTTACCCGAGATACACATTGGGAATAAAAAAAATAATAGTAATAAAAAATAAATAAATAAATAGATAGATAAATAAATAAATAAATAAAGTAAGTCGAGGCGAAAGATGCCAACTTCCACAGTGCATTCTGCATGGCATCGTACACACTCAAGATCACGTTAGCTTAGATATGAACTGAGATTTAGACTTTAAGGAGACTAGAATCTTCAAAATCATTAAAAAAAAATTATAAATAAATTCCACAGTTCATGTTTCCGAGCTGTAAATAGCGACTTTATTTACTTTCTATGCTAATGTCCGACTGTAAGCAACCCAGAAATCCTGTCTCTTCGCTCTAATCAGCGCCCGGCCCGAATACCAGAATGGGTGGTGGTGATGGTGTGTGTGTGTGTGTGTGTGGGGGGGGGGGGGGGGGGGGGGGGGGGGGGAAGAAAGAAGAAAAAAAAAAATACGCACTCCACAACAGGGAAAGGTGAGCATGTGAATAATGCATGAAGAGTTTTATATAGGGAGTGATGCTTGTCAATCAAGACCGCCTAAATCAAGACGACGCGGATCATTTCCATTCAGAGTGTCGGATATTCAGGTGAAGGTGCAGCTCCAGAACCGGGCATGCTTTTTAAAAAAATAAAAAATAAAAAAAAATAAAAAAGATACAAAAAGAGTGTTTAGACAGGAGGGATATCCCTCGCTGTGCTTTAATTACAGCCGGCGAGGCCTTCGGTCTCATCGGCGGAGCCCCGATAACTCGAACGCACGCATTCAATATCTGTATTTACATGCCGGGATCACTGAGCAAACAAGCTCATTTAAAAGTTCATATGCTAATGGATGACATTTAAAGCAAACTTTACACGAGAAAAGGACATACAACAAAAGGCTTGGATTCTTTTTTTCCTTTTTTCCCCCTCCCCTCTTCCCTGCCGTGAAACTTGCAGAGCTTTTCCATATTCATGAAAAAGCCTCTTAAACAAGAGGAAGCTGTCAGAGTGGCTCTTACCTTTTATCGTTGATCCACCCCCCATAACCCCCCCATCACTCCCCCCCCCCTCCCTCCTATAAATTGAGATCTGTACAAATGAGGAGATTTTAGGAGATGGTTAGTGAGGCTCAAGTGTGTGTGTAGTCGTGAGTCGATTGCACGGACTTGCTGTAGGTCATCTCAAACACGTCCACCGTCACGTAGTAGAAGTTACTAGCTGGAACTCTTAATGAGCTAATACAGGTAGGATAGATTAAAAAAAAAAGAAAAGAAAGAAAAGACTCGTCACATGTACAATCAAAACATTTCGTAGTTAACACAAACGGAGAATACATTCTTTCTGGCGTATTTAAAAAGTGACTTCTTTATTGCATTCATCGCAGTTTGACTGGTTTGTGAAACGTATTAATAATTTTTTTTTAAAAACAATAAAAAAATGTGTGTGTAATTGTTAATATGGTGGCGTTTTCTATTAAGAGACATTTATGGAAGGAGTCTCCAGTGTCAGCGCTTTGTAACGGTCAGACGTAAAGCTGCAACTAAGTTTCCAGAAGAAGAATAGTTTACACTTCTTACGGTTTGGGTTCTACCAAAGGAACCTTCTTCAGGAACTCACGCAGTAGGTGCATTTTCACTCGAGGTACTTTTCAAGAACTAAGAGACTGCCATGTTTCCACCATAGGTACCTTCTCAGGAACCCAGGATATCTACCACGGAAAGCTTGCAGGAACGAGTGCAATTCTATCAGAGGTAACTTTTTAAGAACTTAGGAACTTATAACAAATAAATTCTTGCACATTATTTACAAATGTAGGAACCTTTTCAAGAGCCCATAAAGTGAGGATCACAGAAACTCCAGGTGCGTTTCCACAACAGGAACCTTAATAGCGAACTCAGCAGGTGCAGTTTCTATTCAAGAAGCCTTGTCAAGAAAGTTGTTGACTGGTTTGTGAGAAGTAATAATTTTATTTATTTTTTTTTTTTAAAAACACCACCGAAACTTTTTCGTTTTTCCGTCCGAGACCTTTTCCGGATTTTCTCCTGCGGCTCTTTCGACACCCCCCCCTCCTTTTCCTTTCCCCGAGTTGAGAGTTATAACACAAAAAGAAAACCACAATGTCAACCAATTGGAGCTCACTTAAGCAACCTTGATGATCGATTGGCAGAGCAGTGGATGAAGCGGGGCGCGTATCTGCAGCATGCTGTTCAAACTGCTCGTTCATTAAAACATGCTCTCCCTTATTGATTTTGGCTTAAGTAATGAGAAAGCTTATCCGAAAATCTTTAGCGTTTGGGCTCAAGTTAAGGAAATCGATGCCACCGTTTCCCCATTTGAACAGCAGATGTGAATTTTATGTACAAAAGACAAGATAAACCCAGAATCGGATAAATCAATACGCGTTTGTCGATGCGATATAGAAGCCCGTGAATGGAATTTGGAGTTAATTAAAGCTAGATGTAAACATATCAAGGCCAATTAGTATAATCATATCTTTTTTTTTTTTTTTTAAATAATTAGTCAATCCTGAAAACCTGGACGAGTCGGCTGTGTAAAGCAGTGATCATGAAGCATGTTCCTGCAGATTCTTCTGGTTTAATCAACCGTTATTTTCATTAAAAAGAGAAAAGCATACGTTGGACAATTTACATTTTAATTGGAACCATTTTTAGGGGGGGGGGGGAGATAGATAAAAAAAATACCCCCAATGGCATTCGATTTAAATCACATGTTGGGTTGTCACCATGAAACAGAGGGCGTGGCTTATCTGATTGACAAAAAAAAAAAAAAAAAAAAAAAAAAAAAACACTACTAGTGAGATAGATAAACCAAAGATGTGAGGTTGGGAATTCCTACTCTTCATCCTCCTCCTCCTCCCTTCGGTGCCACCATCGGTGCTAAGATCCGACACTAAGCTACATTTCCCAGGGATCATTTCCTCCCTCATTAATATTCATTCCAGACTGATTTGGAGTACATGTGCGACATGACGCGGTTTTGATGTATGCCATGTCTCATGCTTTAACGCCACGTTTCCTGGAACGTGCACACGCTGAAGACTTTCTCTTGTCAATCTTCAAAAATAACACACGAGAGACGCATAGAGACATACGTGTTTTCTTTTTACCGTATCCCATCTTCCATCTCTTCCAAACTCCCCGAATCTCAAAACATTCCATAACGCAGGACTGGTTTAATCACATGTAAGGAATAACACCGGCTTCTCTGTGGAACAGTCACGCCTTTTCCAGCTGCAGAGATGATAAAGAGTATTTGTTTTTGTTTTGTCAGGCTTCCATCTTTTTCCAGGAGCTTACACAGCAGGTACATTTCCACCGTAGAACCCAGAAACGCAAAACTGGTACATTTCCACCAGTGGCGCCTTCTCAGGAACCCAAAACATCTACCTCAGCAAGCTTTTTCAGGATTCCAGGAATGATCGCATCCATTTCCATCACAGGAACTTACAACAGATGAGCTTTGGATTGGACGTTTCCACCATTTTCAGGAACTTCCATATTATTTCCAACATAGTGACCTTTTCAAGAAGCCACAGACTCAGGAGCACGGAAGCTCCAGGTGCGTTTCCACCACGGGAACCTTCTTGCGGAACTCAGACAGAGGGTGAAATTTTTATTCTTCAAACCGTATCAAGAAATGCAAAACTGGCATGTTTGCACCACTGGAACATTCTCTGGAACCCAGAAACGAGTGCATTTTCATCACAGGTTTCCACCATTTTCAGGAACTTGCACATTATTCCCACTGTAGGAACCTTTTCAAGAACCCAAGACTAAACGTGGGAATTTTGGGTTCTGATTTTAGTTTCTGGATTCACAGTTCTTGGCTTCTTGGAGAGTTCCAAGTTCTTCACTTCAACACTAAATAACGTTGATTGGTCTAGCCGAGTTACTAAACCGACGTAGCGCTCCTTTACAGGTTCAAGTCAAAGCGTGATTAAAGTAAGCTTCCTCTGAGACACTGGGATCACTTTTAAAGTAAATCACTTAGACTAATGCGATGCCTTCGAACGCTATTTCATCTTTCTCTTCCTGTCCTACGACAAAATCCAAAGTTAATCTGTTTTTCCCTTTACTTAAGCCAGACACCTCCATTTGCAATTCGGATGAGATGGATTGTAATTAGAGGCCAGATCATTTTATGCACACAATCAGACGATGGCGCAGGATTGACGAATCAGCAAATCTGATGAATTATCGTTTCATGGCGACGCGCTCCCATTAGGCCGTGTTGGTGTGCTTTTTAGCCTCTAATGCGTGGACCTCCAGCCTGGTTCCAAGCTCACGCTGCCATTAGTGAACGTAATGGACACTTCTTATGCAAAGTGGCCAGGAGCGAAGGCGACACGGCAGAAATGGGATTAAAATATTGCAACCTCCTCAAGATCTGAGTGAGATGGCACCATGGCGGTGCTCTCTCTCTCTCTCTCTCTTTCTGAGAGAATGGCACTCAAAAGCAGTCACTTAATTATACCGTTTTGTTTTTTTTTTTAACATGATTTTTTTTTAAACCTACGTACCTCTACTAATACGACCTAACAACTTTCCGCAAATGTTTTGCTTGTTTGTTTTTGCTGCTTAGCATTTTCACTCCTGTGTAATAACATTAAACATTGTGCTTCAGATCGGCAAAAGACCCGGCACTGGAGGCTCCTTCCATAAATGTTTATTAAAAAAAAACAAAAAAAAAAACAAAAAAAAAAACCTAAGAAAAACAAAATGACCATATCAACGATTACTTTTTTTTTTTTTAAATCCCATAAGGGATACAAATCCCTTTAAACGAGCTGTTTACTATATGACATATCAATATCATGGTAAATTATAATCAAACATAATTATCATAACAGACTTTTCTACGTCGTCACGGATACCATTAATTTAATTACAAACTGACAAGCAGCTGATTTGATGTTAAACCTTTGTATTCAATTTTTACCAAAAAAAACAAAATTTATTGACTAATTATTCATATATATATATATATATATATATATATATATATATATATATATATATATATATATATACACACACACATACATACATACATACATACATACATACATGTACACACACACACATATATATACACATACATATATATAAAATGTATGTGATGCTAATAGTGTGTCTTTTTCAGATTGTATTAAAATCTGCATTCATATTAACACCGTTTTGAACACTATTAAGAAACGGGGGGGCCCTAACTTTTGTGATGTAATGTTACCCGCATCAGGAACAGTGATCTTTTATTTATTTATTTGTTTGTTTGTTTGATTAAAACAAATCCAAACATTGAACATGTTTTTTTAGCTTGAAAATAAGCTTTAAATAAAAGTATTTTAGATCATATTGCTTTTTTCTTGACTTTATTTACATACGTGACCTTGAAGAAATCCAAAAATAAGTAATTACATTACTTTCATTACATTACATTACTTTTCACTTGTGATAAATAGATTACGTTATTGATGACATTTTTTATGAAGTAATTTAACTGTAACGGAATACATTTTTAAAGTAACCCTCCCAACCCCGTAATTAATATATACACACACACACACACACACACACACACACACACATATATATAATCTCATTATTCCACCTATGTTGCAAACTTTCCAGCATTCATCTTTGGATTTGTTATTTATTAAATTTTAGAAATAATAAAAATTGAATTCTTCTTTTCAGTGGTATAAAAAAGAAAAAGGTTTCAACAAACAGCATCTAACGAGCGCTTGCTAATAAGATAAATATATTCCTTGAATCGCTGCCCCTGGTGGCTCAATCATCTTCCAGCTTGATGAAAATTACGGCGTCTATTTAGATGCAAATACAAATTAGCTCTAGCTGTTGCCCAGATTAGAGAGCGCTCTTAGCGAAAAAACAAGAGCGTCTCTTCTGAAGAGGGCATCTGCGTCCCGCTCTCAACATCCTGCCGGGAAAAGAGCGACGGACTGAAGTGAAGAGAAAAGTGCGAGGTGGCGGTGCCAAGAGAAAAGCTGGAACCGTGACAAGCTTGAAAAAGAGTCCCGATAGGCCACATTATGGATTAATTAGCGGGTGAGTGGCACCTCTCGGAGGACGTCGCGACAGCCTGGAATTACCATAAATAAATAAACAAACAAACAAACAGACGTGGACCACCTGATGACGTTGGAGTGTAATGATATTCGCGCCTCGTTATGATTACGAGGTACACACACTGCGCACAAAAGGGATTCATTAGCGGTATTACGAGTTCATTTAAATGTGGGAATAAAAGCAGAAAACAGACGTGCGACAACATGTTGGCAAACTTCCAGGCGTTGATCCTGACACATGAGCGCGTTCGAGAGTCCCTGACGCGTTGCCAAGGTTAATGATATTATTGCGGTTATTTGCATATTTAATTACGCTCCCTGTTAAGGATAAGTGCTGTTTATTCAATTTGCGTCGCTTTGTTGCTGGCACGTTTTCAATAAGGCTCAACGAGCTAGACTGATATGGCGGGGGGTTGAAATTAGCACACATTCATCAATTCAGTACAACAGATGCTAACAATCAGGTTCTTTCTCTCAACAGGATCTCCTCAATCTTTCATTATCATTATTCCATTTTAGCGTAATTATCCGGGCGCCGTCTCGGGTCTCGGCTACCGCGAACACGTTTAATACGTCACCGTTATCGAGTGAACGTGATTCTCATAAAACACGGCCGAAAAACACTCAGAAATTAAGCATTTTCTCATTAGCCGAAGGCTATTGGACTTATAAATTATTCATCTCTTCTTCACAAAGGAACATTAATCAATTATGAAGATATATAAAGAAATTAAACACGGGGGACGACACAGGCCTTTTCATATTAATATGCAGACACGTGGCAGCGCCACCGCTTCCCGATCAATACGTTCCTGATTAATTTGGACAATTCGTCCGACGACGTGATCTCGGGTCCAGGCTGGCCGGCTTGTTTGTTTTGGCTCGGCTTTAATTTTTTATAACACGTTAGGGAAATATCACCTTTTCCCCGCACTGAAAGCCATGGCGTCATAAAATGCGTGAGGACCTCGAGGGATCGCCGCCGAGCGGAGGCATGCGATTGGTTTGAACCTCGTGGCACTCAAATTTGTTTTTAATGCATTTTTAAAGTTCTATTGGCATTCAGGTGCACATGGGGAATAGAACCCATCCATTCAATGTGTTGACCCTGTTCGTATTAACAGATGAGGCAAATCTGGTGCAACATTCGGCTACGAGTCGGGGCGCAAAGTCGCATGAAATACCACATGGCCAGAACTCTAGGCAGAGACTCTACAAGTGGAATATTATGGAGAAAAAAAATTAAGCAGGAAGAAAACAAAACTTTTATATTTTACCTGCCAGACATGAGCTCTCTGGGAGACGAAAAAAATTTTTTAACTGGCTTGATCCTTGCTTTTTTCTCATGCTAAACCTAATTAAATAATAAATAAATATATATATTTTTAAATGGTATTAATTGTATTGTAATAAATATTATTTAATATACTATTTTTATTTTATTCTTTTATTTAAAATACATCAGCTATTTTATTTGAAATATAATTGATTTACTTATTTCTTATTTTTATGTACGTTTTAGCACATATTGAGATTTGTGAAAAATTCACGTGTGGGCGGAGTTATATACGAGCACAGTTAGTGATGTCATTAAAAAATATATATATTTAATCCAACCACATCCGTAATTAGCTGTATCTGTAAAGTTTTAGCCCATTCAGGCTAAGCTAGCAGTCACCGCTACTGTAACTAACATGGCTAATGTTAGTGATGATGGATATTGGTGGTTGTCATGGTAACGCTATATTCGGATTTGAGAAGGAAGGATGTTGAAATGTAATCGTGAGTGCTGGTTTACTAGCAGTTAGCTAGCCAGCGGGTCAGTTATCAAGCTAATGTTAGAGGTCTATGTAGAACCTTTATATTATATTATATTATATTATGTTATATTATATTATATTATATTATATTATATTATATTATATTATATATTATATGTAAGTGAATGAAAACACACACGAAGTTGTTTTGTTATTGTATCACACTATACCGTGTCCTCCAGTTGGAGTGGTTTGTAATGCACAGATCCAATATACTGTATTGACGCACCTCCGACTTTTCCCCCAACTATTTACCTTCACTTAAGACGATGACATCTTGAGATTTCCCTCAATCGGAATAAACGTCATCGCGCCACGTTTTCAACCGTGGTCTGTTAAGAGTTTCTTTCAGGATGTCAGGTTCGTTCCCTGCTACGACACTAGTGATACGACGCACCTGTTATGAGCACTTATTTCTCTGCGCATCGTATTAGAACAGGCCGTGAAAGGAGCCGTTGATTAGGTCAGAAGAAGATGCATAAAAAGGACGCGGTGCTATTATTCACCTCCATTATTCCGGTCTTTCTGCCCTCGTTACCGTCCGAAGGCAACATTAAAATGTTTATCTGTTGGCCTTTAAAAACGTGCAGATAAATCCAGCCTGCGTCAAAGGTAGAGCGCTGAAAGAGAATTAGAGGGAGCTGAGAGAGGTCTTAATATTGCGTTGGTACTCCGCAGGTGATGCTTACGTGGCCCACCGCTGAGCCGTACGCTGATTCATCAGAAAAAGCTGCTTAGAGACACGGCTTGGTGTTGGAGAGACGATAGCACTGCTCAACGCCTTTAATGAACGTTTTGATGAAGAGAATTTAAAACTTTTTAATTTTTTTTTTTTTTAAAAGAGATGCTGCGAGTGTAAAAGCTGTGTATGGGGTTGATTCTGATTGGCTGGAACATTTATCAGATTCATGTTCTATGACATCAGCGATCATTCAAAGCAGGGCTGGGCGATATAATGATAAAATATCCAGATCATGATATTGTGTGTATCGCGATAACTTTTTACACAGTTTTTGGGTTTTTTTGTTACTAACAATAACACTGGAAGCAGATTTGAATCTCTAAAATTGTAAAATGTTCAAGTTTCTATTTCTCTGGCATAGGCAAATTATATGATATATATATATATATATAAAATATCGTCCCACCCCAAACCTTTGCCTTAACTACCGTTTCTATAGTAACGGCACGTTCGCAGGGGCTTTCGCGGCAGACGATTTACATAAACTACATAATCTTTCATCATCTCAGAAGTTCTGATAAAAGCCTTACACAAATCCTGCTTATGAAGGTGTTGCGAAGGCCCCTTCGAGAAACCGTGTGAACGTCTGCGTGGTACAAGTGAAATAAAACACTTCGGGACATGGCGTTACAGGAAAACAATCGACTCCAGTGCGCTCGTCTATACGCGCGAGGTTCAGTCCTGCTTTGTCTGTCACTTATTCCAAGCGTGAGCTATACGGTGTAGTAATGAGCGGTCCTCTGGGATAAATGACTTCAGCCTCGGTGCGACTGTCGTGTCCTTCTCCGAGCTCTAAGCACGCTCGTAGCGCGATATCTCATTACTCCCGTGTCCTGGTTCCTCGCCGCTGAAATACGCTTCAGCTAAATGACTACATTTAAATGTAAATGAGACATCAGTAGAAATTTGTCAACGGGGAGAAAATTTCAGATCCTGTTTCTATCGCGGTACAACTGCAATTTACTGTAAAACTGCGGCGTGCACGCGCATGTGGCGTACCGGAGAGAAGCGATCGCTTCCTTTAAGGTTTTAAAGGAAAACGCCAAATGTGAGAATCTCCTGAAAACAAAATTCCCCACCACCCCCTTCACGTCTCATTTTCCATCACGTTTATTTTCAGCATCGTATTCCGAGGTCCCAGAATGCACTGCAGTTAGCAATCTTTGAGGGTATTGGCGTGAACTTTGAAGATCATTTGAGCAGAGTGTATAGATGAGAAGGTGATCTGGACAGACTAAAGCGCCGCTGCATCGCTCTCTTTCGCTAGAGATGAAGCGAAAGCTAAATCCCACTGCAGTATTCAGAGTATGCGGAAGGCAATATTTCCAGTATTCCCTGTAACAGTATTCCTACAGCACTGTTCTTGCGGTATCGCAGAACTCCTATTCACTATTACATCACATCTGACACTTAGTACTGTCTGTCTTTGATTTATTTTACTCCACACTGTGATGATTTATAAATCAGGTGTCAGCTAGGTTTCTAAATCATCTCATTCTATGATCTAATTACTGAAATAAGGAGTTATATGAGGCCACGGTTCTCACAGTGAGGTCAAGGGTCCAGAATGTGTTCATTTCGTTAATGGTGTTATTATTGAGCTGTTCCAGAAATCAGCCTGTTCGACTCGTTGCTTGAATCGGATGGGTCTAATTCATTAAACACATTAATAACACAATAACTTCTAATCTAAATCACAATTGTTATTTTAAAAACTCGTTCTGTGAGTGAAAGGTTCATAAAATAATCAAATAAATTAAATTAAATTAAAACTCCATGGCTCCAATAAATAGTCTACGAAAATAAATAAATAAATAAATAAATAAATAAATAAAAAAATCACTGCACAAAATTAAATAATATTTATATTATTTAATATTTGTGTTTTTTGTGTTGCATTATTCTTTTTTTTAACAGCCCGTAGAACATTTGTGATGTGAGGAATACATCACACCGAGTCGTGGCATTATAGAAAAATAATCAACAGCAGGGTGGTGTAGAGAAGCGATAGACAGACAGACAGACAGATAAAATGATAGATTCTCAGTGTACTGTATCTGAACTGTAAGAAAAGCTGGTTTGGGAACAACTGTTTACAGCTGTTATAATGTAGGTGATGGATGGATAGATAGATAGATAGATAAATGTGTAAATGGATAGATAGATAGATAGATAGATAGATAGATAGATAGATAGATAGATAGATAGATAGATACTCAGTGTACTGAGTACTCAGTGTATCTGTATTGTTTTCCTTTGACTTCTCCCATCAGAGTGGGTGTAATTTTTTTTTTTATATTTAAGAGAGAAAAAAAGACTAACCTGCTCAGTGTGTTTTCGTTTCTGCACCACGCTCGGCTTACACACCTCCTCCAGAGCTTCTGCAACCCTTATGCCCTGCAACTGCACACACACACAGAGTTCTGAGATATAAAATAAAAAACATGATTTTTTCGTATCGAACAGGTTTAGATTGAGGAAAAAACACAGTTTATGTGAGGTTTTAATGCCACAACCGTCTGTTTGTAAACGCAGAAGCCGCAGACAGTAAAACAGCGGTGGGGTTTAATTTGGTGACACTTCATAAGGAGGTGTGGGAAGCAGTTATTTAAAAAAAAAAAAAAAAAAAAAGGGCCTGCTTGGGCACCACTTCGAACCTCCGGGGCACACGATGTTAGCAATTCGTCACATGCAGCGAGAGTTGTGTAATACATAACACACGCAAAGCTCAACGCAGCGAGTAATACTGCCTCCACTGCTGCTACAGCATGCCTCTAGAAGATAGGAGAGAAGATAACGAAAAAGCAGCCTGTAGCTCCTCTACCTCATTCTTCTCTGGGACTCTGTGGGACAAAAGCATCTTAATTTCCTCTTCCAGACGTCGAATAATCCTGTTTTTGGTCTTCAGCTGATTCCGCAGATCCTCCACCTGAGCCTTCATAAGGTCGCCTGGCTTCTGCCTGCAAGGGAAAAGGCCACAGAGAATATTAAACACGAACTGCGGATCTCAAAAAACACGCATGAAGACCCAAAAACACAGCCGCCCGAGCCCCCGAACCGAACCTTTAGCAAAGAAATTACAAGTTAAGAAAACAAATGTGCGTACACAGCAGTAACAGCTAAAACGAATAAGAAGTGTTCACGTTAATTAGAAATAGGATCGTTTTATCGCACTTCAACGCCCGTTTCTTTTAGACGGTACGTCATCAATGGATATTCCTTAAAATGTCCTGAATAAGTTTCCTCTTTCATCAACGTTACATACAAACAAACACGACATGACGTATGGACCTGATTTACACCACAACACTGCTGAATGCTTCTGATTGGTCAGAAGGTGTTGATAAATTTTCTAGAACAGCGGCTCCGATTAGTCACACGTCTGTATTATTATAACAGCCATTGGCACATCACTGTAGTACGATATAAACACTTTGGGACGTGTTTTCGTTGGAAAATCATCAACTCTGCTTTACGACACGAAACATTCTCTATACACTGTCCTTAGATTACGGTTACTGCTATACAGTTTTGTTTTGTTTTTTGTCTTAATTAACATTTACAATCTTATTGAAAGTAGCTTTAGTAGATAAAGATAGGGTGATATGACAATATCAAGATCGTGATAAACGATGTCACGAGAGACTTTTCTGACATATTGCTGCTATGGTGATTGCTTCTTTTTAATCAATTACAAACTTAATACACGTGAATGGAGGCAGCTGATTATTATCATTTATTTATTTATATTACTTAATCTTTACATTTGTAATAAATAAATAAATTGATGTTATATCGTCCATCTTTTCTTGGTTGTTTATTCTTGTAGAAGTTCAATAAAAGTATTTTTCAATGTAGAGACACAACGCTGGGCACAGAAATGTCATATCGCCCACTCGTGTTCTCCGCACTTGCAAAACAGTGTTAATTTTTTTTTTTGCTTTAAAAAAATGTTTTAAAAATTCCCCAAATTAAATTTGAACTTCCTGTTCTGACAGGATTAGTGTGAATTTTTAGTAGCTATGAAGCAAAAGTAACACATTATTTGCTCATTATTGCTTTTCAGTTAAGAAGAATGAGAATAATAATAATAATAATAATAATAATAATAAGATGATGATTTTCGAACTACATTAGGTGAAAATAAATGCAGATTTCTGTATCTGATGAAACCATTACTGATCGTGGACTCGGATTACAAGAACATGTCATAGATACCAAAAACTGAAGGGGGGGGGGGGGGGGGGTATCTGGGCTTGAAAGAACGAAAGTGTTCCAGATGCAATTTTATTTTATCCCTAATGACACCTTTCAAGACTAATTCAAGGCTAATTGTGGTTCCAGGACGTGATAAGCCTCTAATAAGAACGTCTTAATGAACCTCCCAGTCTGCGTTGTGTACTCGGGATGTTTTTTTTTTTCTTTTCTTTTTCCTCCCTTGCTCTTTCTTTTCTCCTCAGAACCTCCTGCTGAGAGCCACAATTATGATGCAGCGGCTGGAGCGTTCTTCACTCGGGCTAATTCTGTGTGGGTTCTCCGAATCTTTTCCCTCCATCCTGCATTGTTACTGTCACAATATCATACGCAATGTGTCACACACACACACACACACACACACACACCTAGAATAAGGGCTGTGACATGCAGTAAACACACGACACACTGAAATATAAAGGCGGGGTGAAATGATTATACAACACTGACATCATGATAAACACAATATTAACAAGACATCCGTCTGAAACATTGGAGATCTTTTTTTTTAATCGATAGCAATTCTTTAAAATAATTTTTTCTATATATTTGTGTTATTTTTCCTTATTTTCAATGTTAAATTATCTATTTGACAAATAATTACAATCTCTGCTTGCAGAAAACAAACAAACATTCTTGATGCTGAAATGTCATTCAAATGTAAATTACTTTTTGCAAATGATTTTGATCCCTCCTTTTACATGTTACATAATTTATTTACTTATTACAACAATTACCCACTCTGCTTGGATACAGCTTTTATTTAACATGGATGTTTTTAAATTCATGCTAAACTTTTGCGCATTTGTATAAATTTTCACCCTCGTTTTCAGTAGGATGGAAAAAATAAAGAAAGAACTTAATTCTGCATTAAAGCCACTTTAATTTGATGTTAAAATCCTGTAGCAAATCTTTAAAACTAATTGTAAGATGTTAATTTTACAGAAGTTTTTATTTGTCCATCTTAATTATTTAAATTATTTATTGTTAAATTATTAATTGTTAGATTGTTACAATCTCTGCTTACAATCAGCTTTGTCTATGTTTTAAATTTATAAAATGGGATTTTTCAAAAAATAGTTTTTTGTCCTTTTCAGTCTTATATAATGCATTTATTTCTTATATTTTTTATAATAACTTAGAAGCAGCTTATTTGATGTTAACATTTTGTACCAAGTTTAAATTGTGTATTTCGTATGTTTTTGTAGTTTACATTTTTTCCCCTCTTTTCAGGGCTGAATTCTTTCTTTATTTATTTAATTTATACAGAAGTGGCCTATTTAATTAAAACATTTCGTATTTAAATAAATATTTAAAATCAATAAAGTTCATTTGAACCGATTTATTCTCTCCTTTTCAGAGCTAAATTATTTATTAATTGGATTTTTTTATTTCTGTCTTATTTAATCTTTTTTTAAAAAAATACAAACTACTTGGATGCAGCTTATTTCATGTAATTGTTCTTCTGAATCTTTAAAAACTAATATACACACACACGTATACATACATATACACACACACACATACATACATATACACACACACACACACACATACATATACACACACACATATATATATATATATATATATATATATATATATATATATATATATATATATATATATATATATATATATATATATATAAAATGTGTGTATGTGTATATATAAATATATATATACACACACATTTTATATATATATACACACAGACACACACATATATATACACATTATATATATACACACACACACACAATATATATATATATATATATATATATATATATATATATATTAAAAAAAACAATTACAAACTATGATTAGAAGCAGCTGCCTTGATGTTAAAGTTTTATACCTTTGATTAAATTATTTTTTACTTATTCTAATAGCAATTATATTCTATACGTATAATTATTATTTGGTTAGAATAATGATCTGCTAGCAGAATTAATTACGGTGATAAATGTTGCATATTGCAGAAATGCCTTCAAGTATCGTGATATTAGATTTTTCGTCATATTGCCCATCCTTATGGATTTGTATGATGTATACTCAAGGTTAAATTGAAAAATGTGTAGGTCTGTGTATAATGTATAAAACATCCTCATATAGTTCACGGAGTTCATGTTTGTCTAGAAGAAGTCTCGAATTTTTCCTGCAGTCTGAAGCAATAAAACAGAAAAGAGGCATGGAGCTCATCAGCGGCGATAAACAGGGAGGTTTACGGGGGTTTTTTGGCAGGTTTTGGACAGCTGATCCTGCGGGGCCAGGCAGCTGGAGAGAGGAAAATGAAGCGATGGAGTGCTAGTTGAAGGTTGAGGAACCCGCCGAGCCCGTGTTCCTCATCTCCTGCCACGGTTCTGAGAAGTGTGCGGCCCTCGAGTCGCTCCTAAACTTCTCTGACAGAGCAGGCAGGAGGCCCGACTTCCTGACGAGATGTGCCGAGCTGCTAGCGACAGCTGTCACGCACCATGCCATCAGCAGTCACAGCCTATAAAAACGCCTGTCTAAACGCACGCCTGCAAAAAAAAAATCCCGAAAATTTCTAAAACAAATCCACGCTAATCCACGCTTTATTTGAATATGTAAATCCCACTTTATAAAACAAAGACTGTCGTCCTGCGCCATCAGACACATAGACGGATAAACGTGTGACGAGGCGAAGAAAGTGCCGAGGGACGACGCGCTGTACTCATCAGAAATAAGAAAACAGGAGCCGAGGACTGAGGAATCGGAGGTGTTGCTCGAAGCAGATGAGAGTCTGGAGGAGTTAAACAAAGAGGAAAGTTTGTAGGGACGCCGAATTCTTTTTAAATATTCTTTCAAATTACGGGAAGTGATGTATTTCAGAGTGCTTCATCAGGGGATAAAATCCTGCTACGTTCAAACAGAAGAATGTACGAGCTCAGTCAATAAAAAAGACAACGTTCTGAATCTCAGGGAAGGGTGGGGGGAAAAAACCAGCATATGGCACTGCCAGACTGTTGCAAGCTGGGTAAAAATAAATAAATAAATAAATAAATAAATAAATAAAAACAAAACAAAACAAAAAAAAGCTCATGTCTCTGTACTCAGGGACTCAAAAACTCCTCCACTTTCAGAATGTTCAGGAGGGGCAGGGAGCAGGAGTAGGAACCGTGTTAGGGAGCAGGAGCATGGGTAGTTGCTGGGGCAGAAGGAGGGAGCAAGGGCAAGGAGCAGGAATAGGATCAGGGAAAGGGAGCAGGAGTAGGGAGGAGGAAGAAGGAGCAAGTTTTGGGAGCAGGAACAGGGAGCAGATTGTCCCACCCTGGTGTGTGTTTAAAAAAAAAAAAAAAAAAAAAAAAAAAAAAAAAAAAAAAAAAAAGGCCAATCTCTGTACTTGGTGGGCAGACCGCCTTCACGGCACACAGTCCTGACAGGCAGTCAGTGGAGCTCAGGGGCCCAGGGAGTTGCGCAAATCGACTCCTGCACCCACAGGGCATCAATTTAGCCCATCTGTACAGTGTGTGTGTGTGTGTGTGAGAGAGAGAGAGAGAGAGTGTGAGAGAGAGAGAGAGCGCGAGAGAGAGATGTCAGTATGTGAGCAGTCATGCCGCCTCTGATGCCAACATGATACGCAATTAATCATTCATCATGACATGCATATGCTCACATCGATCACATCACACGCTAAAGCCGGCTAAAACCCTGACGCAAGACTGTTCCAGCTCTCCATACTGAGAAAATCTCACCTTTCCCTCCTGTAAACCTGTTAACTGTGCACTGCTCACCAGAAAATACAGAAATCAGGTAAATAACATTTACCATAGAAATCTAAATCATAGAAATTAACACAGCTTTTGTGCTTCACATTAAATAAATAAATAAATAAATAAATAACCGAACTTTTCTTGTTTTGTTTTTTTAATTTATAAAGAATAAGAATTAAAAATGTGAATAAACAGGCTCAAATAAATGAACGCATCACAATTACTGGCACAAATAGCTCATTTTCACACGTTAGTGGTTTAATGCGCTGTTGAAACATGAAACACAATTTCTCCGATATAACATGCCACGCTAAGTGTCGTAGAAAAAATGGCTCCGAGATAAAATTAGAGCACTTAATAAATTACATGGCGTCACCCTGACAGATGGTACAACCTGTTATATTTAGCAACTAAGTGTCTTAATGATCGCTGGCTCGGCGTCGTGCGTTGTGAGAAACGAGATGAGAAGGGGGGGGGGGGGGGGGGGGCACGGTGTGCTTCGCTGCCCGTGAAAACGCCGTCGCGATTTTTCATACTGTCACTCTGCTCTATTAGTGAAGCCTAACACAATTAGTTATGAATATGCAGTAATAACATGCAAATCATTCCCCCTCCGAGCTGCCCCCAGGCAGAGGTCCATGCCTCCCAAAACCCAATTCTTTCTACATCATTACAGCAGCTTGGCATAATTCATCAAAAAAAAAAAAAGAAGAAAAGAACAAAAAAAAAGAAGAAAAAAAAAAAGAGAGAAAAGACACGCCCTCAACTGAAGTGGCAGCGAACGTAACCAATCGGCAACTGTTAAGCGTGTGGCATTAACCGCGCAGTCACATCGCGCCGCCTTGCCGCTCTGCCACTTGTGCACGTCTCCCTGGGGTAATGTCAGACACGACGTCGCAGCCTGCCACAACAATTAACCCTCGTGTTAATTAGGAGGAAATGTCAGGAGCGCAGATGGTACGAGCTGGCACAGCGCCATCGCACCGACTGCTGCTGAACGAGCCTGACAGCTGCTCCGTCACTCCAACCATCCAACACACGTCAAAACTTTCCAGCTGGGAAACCCTCGATAAGCGGGGTGTGTGTGTGTGTGTGTGTGTGTGTGTGTGTGTGTGTGTGTTCAGGGGTGAGGGAATTGCTCAGCAGCACAGCAAAAGGATCCGTTACTTTTGATCACAATGTACGAACGTCTCGGCCTGGCATGCACGAAAATGACCCGGAGAGAGAGAGAGAGAGAGAGAGAGAGAGAGAGAGAGAGAGAGAGAGAGAGAGAGAGAGAGAGAGAGAGAGAGAGAGAGAGAGAGAGAGAGAGAGAGAGAGAGAGAGAGAGAGAGACAGAGAGAAAGTGAGGGAGAGAAAGTGAGAGAGTCAGAGAGAGACAGAGAGATTGAGAGAGAAAGTGAGGGAGAGAAAGAGAAAGTGAGAGAGAGGGAGAGAGAAAGAGATGGACGCCCGGTGCTAGAAAACAGGAAGCAGATGTGTCCACAAGGGAGTTAAAGAAAGGAAAAACGTGTTAATACATTGGAGTGATCCATCAGTGTGAAGTTTAAATAAATAAACCTTTATGATTCTAAAATTTTGTGGCGTGAGTTAATATTAGAAATATATTATTTACTTGCCACTGAGTACATGTCAGAACTTTTTAATAACAAAGATGAAATTTTTTTTTAAAAATCGTAAAAAGTAATGAGGACCAGTGTTACAGTTCAACTTAATTAATAATTCTTCATGATTCTACCTGTATAACTCAGTATATGTAATATAAAAATAATTATATTTTTAAGTTGAAAAGTGAGGACCGCTGTTACGTCTCAGTTGATTATGTAATTAATTCGACTGACAAAGTGCATTTTAGATAATGAATAATTAAATAAATAAATAGAGCCATGTAATTCAACGGTCACGAATTAAACTTCTGAAATAAAAGCACTTTTTTAAACTTCTTATAAAGGTTACATTGATCTGTGTATGGATCGAGTCAGAGTTCAAACCCAACACAAATGATTTATTCTTAACTGGGCATTATTTTGCATCGGATTCTGTGCAACTGCACTCGCACTGCCACTACGCTCTTATTCGCGTGACTAACGAGCGAAGAACAGCTGCTGTGCAACTCCAAACATCTGCAATGCAAATAACGGGGGGGGGGGGGGGGGGGGGTTGCTGTAGTACACGACCACCTTAAAAACACACAGTACAGACCGTAGACCGTGACCACCTTAAAAACACACAGTACAGACCGTAGACCGTGACCACCTTAAAAACACACAGTACAGACCGTAGACCGTGACCACCTTAAAAACACACAGTACAGACCGTAGACCGTGACCACCTTAAAAACACACAGTACAGACCGTAGACCGTGACCACCTTAAAAACACACAGTACAGACCACGGAACATGACTGGCTTTTTACCCAAACACTGCACCATCCACCACATCCACACACTCATTAACACACACTCATTAACACCACCATCAAAAACAAAAAGGGCAAAATCTTTCCTTGCTTTGAGGACTGTGAGAAGGCATTTGAGTCGGCCTGGCATGAAGGACCGATGTTTAAACTCATCCAGTCCGGTATCGGAGGGAAAGTCTACGATCTCGTTAAATCGATGTACCACGTTAATGAGTGTGCAGTAAACATTGGACAGAAAAGAACAGTTCTTTAAACACCCAAGCCCAGGCCCGCACACGGACACACACTGAAACACCCCAAAGCCAGACTGACTACATTTGAAACGATTGTAAAGAACATGCATACTGAACAGTGAAAAAAATGAAATTAAATCCCAAACCAATTTAAACACGTACACACCCCTAAACAAATCCATTTAGCTGAACATCTGAAGAACAAGAACCTGAGAGAAAGACACATTCTGACTAAATAGAGAGCGGGTGATCACAATGTAGAAACTGAAAAAGGAAGACACACTACAGTCTATAAACTCAGAACAAAGCCTCTGTAAACACTGTGAGCTACAGGAAGTAGAAATAGAGACACACTTCACTCTGATCTGTCCAAAATATAACCGCATCAGACAGGAATATTACCGTAAATTCACAGCCATCGTCCCAGACTTCTCCTCTCTGGGTTTTAGGGGAACATGAAGGAAGTGCACGGCTGCGGCTACGTTCATATCCACACGTCATTATACAAGAAACAAATCACCTCTAATCTGATCTAATCCTAACAATGTCTATTAGAATAGTTCATATATGTAAATTTATGTATGTGTATTTATATATTTTAATCAAACACATGTAGCTCTACCCATTTTATTCATATTTAATGTTTGTTTTATTCATTATTGCTTTTCTATTCCTTTATTTGTTGTTATTGATCGATTGTATATATGACCTCGGTATTAATTTGCTTTGGCAACATTGCTAAAACAGTCACGCCAGTAAAGCACTCCGTGAACTGAACTGAGAGAGTGAACAGACAGAGCAGAGAGAGAGAGAGAGAGCAGACAGAGAGAGAGAGAGAGAGTGAACAGAGAGCAGAGAGAGAGAGAGAGAGAGAGAGAGAGAGAGAGAGAGAGAGAGAGAGAGAGAGAACAGAGAGAGAGAACAGAGAGAGAGACAGAGAGAGAGAGAGAGAAGACAGAGAGAGAGAGCAGACAGAGAGAGTGAACAGAGAGCAGAGAGAGAGAGAGAGAGAGAGAGAGAGAGAGAGAGAGAACAGAGAGAGAGACAGAGAGAGAGAGAGAGAGAGAGAGAGAGAGAGCAGACAGAGAGAGAGAGAGAGAGAGAGTGAACAGAGAGCAGAGAGAGAGAGAGAGAGAGAACAGAGAGAGAGACAGAGAGAGAGAGAGAGAGCAGACAGAGCAGAGAGAGAGAGAACAGACAGAGCAGAGAGAGAGAGAGAGAGAGAGAGAGAGAGAGAGAGAGAGAGAGAGCAGAGAGAGAGAGAGAGAGAGAGAGCAGACAGAGAGAGAGAGAGAGAGAGAGAGAGCAGACAGAGAGAGAGAGAGTAAACAGACAGAGCAGAGAGAGAGAGAGAACAGAGAGAGACAGAGAGAGAGAACAGACAGAGCAGAGAGAGAGAGAACAGACAGAGCAGAGAGAGAGAGAGAGAGAGAGAGAGAGAGAGAGAGAGAGAGAGAGAGAGAGAGAGAGAGCACAGAGAGAGAGATGGTGAACAGAGCTGAGATAGAACAAGAGTGAGAGAGAGAAAGAGAAGGAAAGGAAGGAGAAAGAGAGAAGGAAAGGAAGGAGAAAGAGAGAGAAAGAGAGAAGGAAAGGAAGGAGAAAGAGAGAGAAAGAGAGAAGGAAAGGAAGGAGAAAGAGAGAGAAAGAGAGAAGGAAAGGAAGGAGAAAGAGAGAGAAAGAGAGAAGGAAAGGAAGGAGAAAGAGAGAGAAAGAGAGAAGGAAAGGAAGGAGAAAGAGAGAGAAAGAGAGAAGGAAAGGAAAGAGAAAGAGAGAGAAAGAGAGAAGGAAAGGAAGGAGAAAGAGAGAGAAAGAGAGAAGGAAAGGAAGGAGAAAGAGAGAGAAAGAGAGAAGGAAAGGAAAGAGAAAGAGAGAGAAAGAGAGAAGGAAAGGAAGGAGAAAGAGACAGAAAGGAGAGAGAGCGAGATAACGAAAAGGGAGCGAGAGAGAGACAAAGAAAAAGGGGGAGAAAGAAAAGGAGGGGAGAGAGAGAGAGAGAGAGAGAGAGAGAGAGAGAGAGAGAGAGAGAGAGAGAGAGAGAGAGAGAGAGAGAGAGAGAGTCATGCCTGCACTTTGGCCACACTGTACTGTATTGATCTGTTTGCAACCCCAATAACAGAAAGGCAGAACCTGTAAAAGTCAATAAAAATGAGAAACACTTGTCCGCCCACGAAGCAGACGTTACTGAAAGTGAAATTTCTCTTTCACACGCAGCCCTGCTGTAAAAGTTACTGAAATTAAACAACCATTCATTCTTATCACATCCTGTCATGTTGAATTTCCATTAGTCTGCTCTGTCCAACGTCTTGTCCAGTGTTGCTGCACTGGGAATGAATCATCATCATCATCATCATCATCATCATCATCATCATCATCACTACTCCAACAACACAACACTGTTGAATTAGAGTTTCTGATTGGTCAGAAGGTGTCGATTAATTTTCTATAACGGCGGCTCTGACAGTAGTGCAGATTTATACGAATGCGCTCGTTCTGATACGTTACCGTTTCTATACTAACGGCTACAGTTTCACACAAACCGCTTAAATACAGGTGTAAACATTGACGGGGTGAAGTTTTCTGTAAGGAGAAACGTGTTTTATTTAACTATAAACAGATGAAAAGTATTTTGTGTTGCTTAATAAGAACTTTAAAATTGTCATCTTTGCTAAATTGCTGTGGTAGAAGAGGAATAAAAACTTCCAGATGTGCTGTTAAGGGAAAATAAAAATCAAAGTAATAAAGAAGGGGAACTAACTTGTTTCCGGACAACGTGCAACATTAAATGTAACTCTAAATAGATTAAAAAAAAAAAAAACTTTTTTCTTTTTTTTAAACAATATGCTTTTCTGTAAGAAATAAAAAACTGCATTGTTGGCTAACCGCTGTGGAATAAAAGAAATAAAAACACTGGAATTTAGGGAAATAAATCAACAGTAACGCCGCTTCATCACTCTACCCCGTCACCGATTATTTTCCTACAGCAGCACAACATGGAGTGATAAATCCCTTTATAAAAAATAAAAAAAAAAAAAAATTTTTAAAAAACTTCGAACGATAGACAAAAAAAAAAAAAAAAAAAAGTTTTCCACAGCGCAAATAAAACTACTGTGCTAATTTGCATAAATATAGAAATCCCTGGTGGATATTATGATAGATATATATAAAAATCTAAATATATATAAAAAAGTGAATTTATTGACGAGTAGCTTAACTGAACCTGACATCAATAAATCATTATTTTGACTTACCCGAGCTATCGCAAATATATAAATAACTCTGTAGATAAACAAAACAAATAGGAAAGGAGGAAAAGAAAAGAAAAAAAAAAGAAAAAAAGAGGGAAAAAAAACCCCAGTGAAATTCCATCACCCAGCGCAGCGAAAGCACCGCCGGGGATCATTTCAATCTGTTCCTTTTAATGTTGACGCTGGTGGCAGGGATGCTGCCTACATTTCATATTTACATGATTTGATGCCATGGTTATTATTCGTATTATTATTTTTTTATTTATTTGGTGATGTTTGAAGGCGCCGAGGCTCTTCCTGGGAGCCGGCTGTGAGAACGTAAACCACGGGACACACGGGCTCGGGCTCACGTTCGGCAGCGTGGCACAGCAGCGTCCCGGTACAACACCTTCCTCTTTGAAGGTGCTCGTCTGTCCCTCGGGGTGGAGGTGGAGATGGAGGGGGTAGGAGGAAGGAGAGAAGCCTTTTTATCCGCGCGGTTTAGCGCTGCTGTGGCTCATCGAGAAGGAGAGAGAACTTCATGAAACTTTCCGTGGAGGGAAAAATAAAAAGGTTAATAAGAACCAAAGGTGAAGTGTTCCACGAGGAGACCTTCAAATGTAGTACAAATGAGGAGAGGGAGGAATTTTACTTCCTGCAGTTGAAACAGGAAGAGAAATAAGACATATTCTAAAAGGTTTTCTTTTTCATCGTTCCAATCCAGTGCTCGAGTTTGCGAGGAGTTGCTTGATGAGTGACGCTGTTCCTGTTACTGTGGTGTTGCACAATGCATTTAAAACTTTTTCACTACTACTCAAACCTCTTATTTTATTATTTAAATAGACTAGCACCATGTTGGTGTTGCATTATTCCCACACACACACACACACACACACACACACACACACACACACACACACGAGTATTTCAGTCTCTCCAGGATTTCAGCAGAAATGAACGCAAAATCCAGCAAACTCCGCAATATTTGGAGGAGCTTGCAATTTTTCAAATTTACCGCAGATTTGGGCCGAGACGCGTCATGTGACATCATCACAACGTGAAGTCAGCCAAAACCCTCTTCGATTCACATGCATCGGACATGAGCACAGCTAAAAGGTCTTGTTCACCAACAAACATCACTGTGAAAGAACTCCACAAATCCTGTATCGACGGATTACTTCACAGAATGGTGTCCGTTGTAGCCTTAAACTACAAGCTTTACTGACTTCTGATTGGTCAGAAGGTGTAATCTTCTACAACAGCTTCAGTTTATAATAAACAGAATTTTTTTTTTAATAAGTGTGTAACCATAACTATGGTCAGTTTTTCTTGAAAGGAGATGGAAGGAGTCTCCAGTGTCAGCATTTTGTAAAGCTCTGAGGTAAAAGCTCTGACTTTAAACGTTACGTTTCCCAACATCTTCAGGACAGACGAGTTTATGCTTCTTTGCGGTTTCTCGGTAACATGACGAGCTGTTATTTTTAAACGACGTCCAAGTAACTTCACGAAAGAGAGAGACTGGTGAGGGAACGAGTCTTTATAGCTGCTATAACGCAAGTAAGAACAGGAACTTGTTCTCCGCAACAACAAACGGATGAAAAGTATGATGCTGTTCTTTCATTAATTTAACAACTAACTAACTAACTAACTAAATAAATAAATGTAATACCTGGTACGCTATTGTGGAATAAGAGGGGGAAAAAAAGTGTCAGGATGTGCTGTTGCCACGGTAATGGTAACTCAGTCGTTGATTATTTTCCAACAGCAGCGCAACGCGTAGTGTTTTATTCCTTACGCAAGACTTTCTAGCATCCATACAAACTGAAACAATAGGTAACGTTCATTACTTACGATATCTGACTGCTGTGAGCTGATTGGTTTGTGATGCTCTGCAGTGTCTGTGTCTTTAATGTGAGCCCTGTGACCTGTAATAACCATCACACACACACACACACACACACACACACACACACACACACACACACACACACACTTTACTGTATGTTCCAAGTGACATGAGAATGCAGACTTAAACTCACTCTTTAAAAAAGCAGACCTAAGGGGGGGAAAAATTTTTTTAATTCAGGCAGACATGGAAGTAAGAGATAATTTGATGAAATATAATTAAGATAATTGCTTTTGCTTATGTCTCATTTCCATAACTGGGTTTTAATCAAAACTTTGACTCGGACACTGACACGGCCGTGTTCTCTGCTGATGAATGGAGGCCTTTGAGACGGCCGGCTGATCTCGTCGACCCTTTAACTAAATCACAGAGGGACGTTCATGTTCTCATTTATAACGACGCGAAGCTGAGATTTGTTTATTTATTTATTTTAAAATATATAACATTTTACGTAAAATTCTGATGTTCAAAGTGCATCGGGGACTGTTATTCTGAATGATTATGAACAAATCAGTGGAATGACATTTGTGTGTGTGAATTTTTTTAAAATACATTAACAAATAGCAAGTATAAATGCTGTGGTTTAGGGTTAGGTAACAGCATGATATCGATATTTATTTACTGTTACTGCGAACACATTAGTGTTTATTATTTTCCAGTAAGCACATACCCTGCTTTTTATTTCTCTTACACCATGGCCAGGTTTCAACTTATTAAAGAAAGACACGTCGTACTTTTTATCCGTTTATAGTTACGGTAAATGTTGCACAACCTGTCTTGAAGTTAATAAAAAAGATCAAATAAAAAAAACAAAGGCAGCATGTATTTTTCTACAACGTGTAAACTCCTCGTTCCTGAACATATCTTAAAGTTACTGCTTTACCTCCGACACTACTGTGAATGAATTGTTACCATAGCGACGATAACGCATTAGAACAAGCATGTTAATATCAATTGTATGTTATATAAGATTAAATAACGCTTTCTAAGCAAATGGAAGAGAGCATTCAGAAGCGCTGTGGTATTGAGAAATATATCAGCTTTTGTTAAGACGTCTCGCGGTATCATGATATATTTTCGCCATATCGCCCGGCCATACCGCAGCTCACGTGTCTAGGAACAGACCAGCTATAGAGGCACAAAACCCAGGCACATGACAACATGAAGACTTTCTGTCAGGATAATAAAGTCGCTGACCAAACACGGCAAGACGGATGGAAGAGACTTCACTGTATAAATAAATTCAGTGAATAAAACATACAGACGGCTCACATGGTCAGCGCCGTACGTCTACATCTAATTAGTCTTCCGCTGCCTCGCCTGGTGTTGTCTTTGGAGAGTTGGGGATTTGAGGCTGGCTGTGTTGCTGAAATATTGGGGGAGCTGGAGTGAAATATGGGGCTCTGTGTGTGTGCGCGCGTGTGTGGACTTGAAATATGGGCATGTGAGTGTGTGTTAGGAAGGTGCAGTGACAGAGGTCACTCTGGGGGGAAAAAAAGGAAATCAATGTAGATGTTAATTACTCGCAGGTCAAGTCCCTGTGCCATCATCAGGTCTATTTCTTTTCCTCCATGACCTGCCCGAGCAGAGAGGAGCTCTTTGTCAGTCTTTGTCAGTTCCTCCAAAATGTTTAGCAGCCCCACACACACACACACACACACACACACACACACACACACACACACACACACACACACACACACACACACACCCCATATGTGGCAATGTGAGATCTGATTCACTGGATGTGCATCCGTTTAAGCAGGTGTTTATTATTTGATAGATTTTATGCATGGTTCTGAGACGAAGGACCTCTTGTTGTTATGGCTCTTAACACTCGGCAACTTTGTCTCGACAAATGCCGTTGGAGAAATAAATAAATAAATAAATAAATAAATAAATAAATGAAAAGACGAAGGATACGGTTTTACTCCCTTAGCGACGCTGTTCTGTATGTATTTTAAACGGAAAAGAGACAAATCAAAAAAGTGAACGCTCATCACAATTTCATATGAGTTGATCAATATGCAGCATTACAGCTAGAGCAGGTGTAGTGTGTGCGCGTGTGTGTGTGTGTGTAGGCTAATTAAGCAGCATGCCTAAGCTGAAGCAACGCTTGCTCACTGAAGGTGCACAATTGCTATTAGTGTTGAGAGGAGTGAGCCAGTGTAGACGGAGCAGCAAGCACCGAGGGGAATTAACCGGCCAGAGAGGAACAATAAAAGCAAGCTGGAGGCCCGAGCCGTGAAACACTTGCTTAAAAGACTGAACGGAAGGCTGATCGGTGCAGCTCGTGTGCTGCCCATTATGTGTTCAGACTGTAACGAGGGGGGTAAAATAAATAAATAAATAAATAAATAAATAAAATATAAATCGAGCCAGTCGCTAGAGAAGCAATAACCGAAATTAAATTCCATACTCTGTTGTGAACCTGAAGTGAATCTACAGCTCAAAACAGGCACTGGCTCCGTAATTTGCTTTTTGAATTAGGTTAAACAGCTTAATTTCATTAAAAGAATGCACTTCTGAAGGGTCGCTGCGGCATGATTTGACTTAACCCGCCGATAATCTACTGAGAAACTGCACTTTCACCAAGAATGCTGCGGGAAAATAGAAACGCATGTATATGGGGTTGCACGACTATTAAGTTCGAGTTGTCTGTAGTTAAAGCCGAAGCAGAGTCGAGACTTTATTTCCGTTTAACTGCGCTAATAAAATAGCCTAAAAATAGCAACGACTGCGTCAAACCTTACTTCGATTAATACACACTGGCTACAAATTACAGTTACATTTCCAGCTTCATCGCTTCTTTATGCTAGAGGAAAATATAGACGTTTTAAAAACACAAACAAACAAAAAACAATACAAATGCTTCTTTGCACTAAATGTGTATCATGTGAGACATTTTAAGGATAACGTGCTCGTGTGGAAAACGTGACGGATGAGCTGAACTCGTTGAGTGTGCAGCGTGGAAGCACGTGTCCGTAAACAGAGCCCTCCGTACTGTACTGTAGAAACAGAACATTTTGGACAAACTTTCTTCATTAACTGTACGAGGAAAGTGCTTCTGAAGATGTAGGAGGTGAAATATATGTATTACACCTTTAACTACATTTCTCAACTCACTAAATATTTCATAATGAATCATGAGTACTTAAACATATGCTTCTACACGCAGCAGCCATCATGTCTCCAAAAAAGAAAAGTCAAGGAAGAAACACCGCAGAGGCAATTTCATAAGCGCATATTCCTCTTACCTCGAAGGTTACGACATCCGCAGGCCTGTAAAAAGCTTCACAAATCTGTGCGTTTGGCTCCTTCCAAAAATTGGGCGAAAATTAATAACACAAATAAAAAAACAACATTAGCTGATTAATAAACGTACAGGAAATTGAGGTTTTAATTTCCTAGCAGTGTCCGCGGTGAGGTCCCACCCGTGATCTGTCAATGCGGCTCTCGGGCTCTATGAAAGGCCATGCAATTTATGCTAATGAGCTTTTTGAAGGTTATGACCACAGTAAACTAATTTGTTAAAGGAATGGCAAAAGCTCACACAAACAGTACTCAATCATTAAAGCTGAAGAGGAGGGGGGGGGGATACTATTAAAGTAATGGTCAACTGCCGTATGGAGAGAAAAACCCGACGCGGCTCGGTATGGGTGTGCTAATATATAACAGGGCCATACATGGATGTTGCATCACGCAAATTACTTTTGAGGGCCATTTTGAACATTAATATGGTTGAAATGGGGAGAGGGATTATAACGAGGAGCGGGAAAAAGGCGTCAGAGCTCAGGCCAACGGCCAAAGCGACAGCCGACAGGAAAAAGTCTGCCGTCTGGCTGAAAATGGCGTGTCAAGGCTGACTGACACGTCAGATTACTACAAGAACCGAGCTCAGAGGTGGCCTTATAATAACGCTCTGTAATACCACAGAGCTGTTGAATTCTGTCAGTCGGAAAGAGTTGATTAATTTTCTACATCGGCAACACTAAAAGTAGTGCGGCTGCAAATCACAGGTTCATATTAATGCGCTCGTGCTATCCAACACGCTGACGTTTCTATAGCAACAGCTCATAAACGAGGACTTGTACAGCGGACGCTCCACATTAACGGAATTATAAAAAAAATTAACTACTTATATATAAATATATACCACATACACATACAATTGCAGATTCCAAGATCATCAGTTCTAACAGTTGTTTGCAAGTACATATTATTGGAAAGTGTAGCCACTTTGCCAAGATCTAGAAGAAGACCCAAAATGTCATGCTCAGCTGAGAGGAAAGTGGTTTGGATGGTCAGGAAAAACCCAGGAACCACCAACGCACAGGCCTGCCATGAACTGGAAGCTGCTGGAACATCAGCGTCACCGTCTACAATCAAGCGAGTTTTATGTCGCCATGGACTGAGAGGCTGCCGACCAAGAAAGAATCCCCTGCTTAAAAACGACACCTTCAAGCCCGTGTAAAGTTTGCGGCTGACCATATAAACAAAGAAAATGTCTTCTGGAGGAAAGTTTTATGGTCAAAGGAGACAAAGATTGAGTTGTTTGGCCACAATGACCGACTGTTAAGCATGGTGGTGGTAGCATTATGCTCTGAGGCTGTTTCGGAATTGTGGATGGAATAATGAAGGAGGTCTACCTTTGACTTATTCGGCATAATCTCAAACCATCCACCAGCCAGACAGTTGAAACTTGGACACAACTGGGTGTTCCAACAGGACAATGACCCCAAACACACCTCACAGCTGGTTGTGGAATGGATCAAGCAGGCGAACATTTAGCTTTTGGAATGGCCTTGCCAAAGTCCTGATCTCAACCCCATCGAAAATTTGTGCGCTGTCCTTAAAGGTCGAGTCAGGGCCAAGAAACCAAATGTCACCAAACTTTATCAATTCTGCCAAGAAGAGTGGTCAACTATCCACTCAGAATTCTGCCAGAAGCTGCTGGATGGCTACTAAAAGCATCTGCTCGAGGGGAAACTTGCTAAGGGACATTCAACTAAATATTAGGTGTGCTGTATGTACATTTTTGACCCTGTGTGTATAATTTTGTCCTACAGAAAACCCCAGATAAATGAAAACTTGTGCAGCAAATTCTTTTTCCTTTTTTTTTTATTTATTTTTTTTTTATAAAACAAAGATGCACGTTGTACGATCATTCTGCCCCAGAAAAACAACAATATTGAAGGAGTCTCTAGTTTCAGGTGTCAGGTAAAACTGTAACTTTTAGTTTTCAGACATCTTCAGGACAGAGGAGTTTACGTTTGAGGTTTCTTGGCAACATGACAAGCTGCGTCTTTTTTAATTAAAAAAAAGGGGGGGGGGTGCTCTTGAGGAAACAACTGTTTATGGTTGCAGCAGAATAAGTGAGAACCGGAACTAACTTGTTTTGTGGACATTACAATTAAAAATAAAAGAGAATCATTTTATTCATCCATTTAAATAAGATATATTAAAGATTAGCTTATACCAAATATGGGCATAAATGGACCATCAAAGGATCTCAGTAATTCACTGCACCTAAAAACAGCTATGAGGCCATGAATGAGTTTCTAGTGCAGCTAATATCCTGCTATTACTGCTTATTAGGCCTACTTTCCATAGCTCCAAGTGCGTATTCGGAGATACAGTACGTTGTCCCCCGCCGCTCTGACCTGATATATTAACAAGGGTTTACAAGGGCATTCCACTACATATGTAAGTTTGCCCTTATTGCTGACCTTACAATGCACTTAGTATCCTGCGCTTGAATAATGCTTTCTTGGCTCCTACGAGCAATTTATTCCGACTAACGACCATCGAGTGGCTGTAAATCAGCGCTAGGTTCCTTTACTATTGAGCTGGTGATTCGGGCTGGCGTGCTGATAGAGACCGGCGAGGAGCTCATGCCTAACCTCGTATTGGCACCTCTATTGATTTTAATTAGCCTAATTAGTTCATTATTTCAGAAATCAAACCCGGCATTAATTACAGCCGCGCTACTCTGTGTTACGGTCTTAATATGGTAATGAAGTAGGGGAAGGGAAGTAGTTCACGACAGTGCAAGCAAAGCACGGGTGAGTGACCCGGTGTAACCTTTTTCCCCGTCCAGCCTTGCCGGTCATCAGTCCTGACTCAGACGTGATGCTCCTGGAGAAGCTGCCATGACCTGGCTTTGTGCTGCCATGTGTACCACTTTAACAACAGAACCCGGCTTTAACGAAGCACGAACAACGTCCCGATATCGTCCGGGCGCTCTGTCGGAAGAGCGATAGCATGGTACGGGATAGGATAGTCTACATTAACAGGCTGTTATACAGCTGATATCACATCAACCATTGCATGGTGGCAGAGTGAATTTGGTCATTACCAGCACCGTGTGAAAGAGTGTGATCAGAGCCGCGGGTTGCGCATCACTATCCAATCCCACTCAGCAAGTTCAGGACACTCGGAGTGTTACGGCGTCATGGTTAGTCAGGGTCTATGATTGGACGGCTATCTCACCGGTGACATTCTCATCGTTTACTTTTACCCGATCGAGTTCCTTACTCCAGCAGGTCTCAGCCGTTTTTTGTCTGACTGCGACTCCGCAAAAACATAAGTTGGATTTTGCAACCCCGTCCCTCTGGACTCGCCCTAAATCACGTCACAGCACCTCCGTTTCTCATTACCTCCATCATACATGATGGCTGTCAAATGCAGCATTGACTACCAGAACGAAACCAAATTACGATCCATTTTTGGCTGAACAGAGCAGAACACCGCCATACGTTCCAAAATATTCCAAAGTTTCTCATCTGAGAAACACACAACCATTAGAAAAAACCCCAACAGCCATTAGTTCTTCTTAGCACCTCATTGGTGCACGCTTCTCCAGCATTCAGAGCTAGCATGCTAACACGCCGTCTTTGTCCTGCATTGATTGCGTGCAGAAGTGGAGCTACAAAGATCAAAGGCAAAGCTGTGGAGCTGGAGCAAATCCTGATTGGAAGGAGATTCTGTAGGTGTTTTGGAGAAAATGGGCTTTAGGGAGTAAAAGGGAGGGCGGTGGGGAGGAAAGGCTGGAGGATCCCTCCAGAGTGCAGGGGTCAAGTGGAGCCCGGCGAGTGGCATCGGGGCTAGAAATGAGGCCCCACGCCGGCTCGGTGGATCAAAGCCTCACCTCCGTTGATCCCTCATGCCCAAAGGCCACCAGTCAAGGTGAGGATGGAATTAAAAATCCTGAGCTCAAGGGGAGAAAATGAGCTTTGAAAAATAAATGAGGGGCCACCCTATGACTTCAGGGATGGCGTGGGGATTTATTTATTTATTTTTAGAGAGATGAGAAAAAAAATAAATCTATGACTCACGTCCAGGCCGTGTGCACGCTGAGCCTCTTGTATCACACGTGTAAGGGTCTGAGCATCAGCCTCCAGCTGCTGAATCTCGGCTCTCAGGCGCTTGTTGTCTTCCTCCAGGCGCCTCCTCTGATGGTCCAAATCCTGCAAGAGGAAATTTAAAAAAATAAATAAATAAAAAATAAAAAATAAATAAAAAAAATATTATGCTTCATCCTTTACACACAACTGTAAATCCAATCTGGTTTACCAACCAGGCTAATCCGAGCTTTGATCTGGAGTTCCACCAATTCCATCAAACATCCGGCCACCAGCAACATGGCGGTTATTAATGATTATCAAATTCACTTCGAGAAGAAGAACAACAACAACGTCTTTGACTAACTTCCTGTATACCGCAGCGCTGTCGGATTCTCAAACCTGATTGGCCATAAGGCGTGGAGTAATTTAACAGGTTCATATAAATACACAGGTTCTGTTTATGTAACGTTTACGGAAGGAGTCTCCGGTGTCAGCGCTTTGTAACAGTCAGAGGTAAAGCCGTAACTTTTAATCTTCAGGACAGACACATAGCATCAGAAGCTGCGACCCCCCCCCCCCCCAAACGCCCCCTCTTTTATTAACTTTAAGCGAAAGGGCAGAGAGAGGGCTGTTGAGGGAACGAGTGTTTATAGCTGCTATAACGTAAGTGAGAAAAGGGACTAACTTGTCTCACAGTTGTTTCATAACAATAAACGTAACTATAAATGGATAAAAGGTATGATGTCTTTTTTATTTTAAAAACGTACAAACTGCTGTGAATAGGACGAATCAAACACGTTGGAACATGTAGTTATTGGAAAATAAGCATCATCCAGGTTTGAACAGCAACTCCCCTTTATAATACCACCCCGTCGTTGATTACGTTCCTCTAACAGCACAACACGGAGTGTTATTATTCTGTATTTAGTACTTTTTCAATGCAAAATGACAGCAGAGACTAGTGAAAAACCCACTGCTTTAAATCGTAACCTGGCAATATAAATCCGAAACATTCTGCCGCCATTCAATCAGCGCACTTCTGCTCCTCGTGTTACCGAGTGCGACGCCTTTCCTTACATTTTGAGAGCCATATAAGCGGCGTTTAATCCTCTGAATCTATTCAATTTGCAATTATGTACATTACAGCAACGGTTACTACAGTCAAGGGACAACTGGCTAATGTGCTTGTGGGACAGAAGAGCAGCAGTTCTTACTCCAATCTAATTCCACTGATTAACAGAAAACAATCGAGCAATATGAACATCCACAATACGTCCATTCATACTCGTACTGATACGGAGTCGTTTAGCTAACGAACTCACAGGAACACAATAACGCAGTGTTCTTTATCATCTTGCCATCCATAGATGTGGATTAGTTTCTGTAAAAAGCACTGCACATACCGACATCGCTCCAAATATCATATTATTAATAATCATCAAATGTGTTTCGGTAATGGAGCTAACTATCAGAAGTCCGTGATGCGGTTTAGAACACAACGTGACCGTAAATTCACCATGTAGCGCTTAATAAAATAAAAATTATTTGACCTCAGACGAGGAGTTTATACTGTTATAATATTACTATATACTCAAAACTCATTTTACAATCTTCGTTTTTTTTTTTGTTGTTTTTTTTAAATCAGGTTTCAAAGCCGTAGCTTAAAAAATGGGGAGGAGAGGGGGGAGTGAAGAATTATAGATTTAAGTTTCCTTTAAATATATGCTTTGTGTTCCATTATAAAGAAATTTTAGGCTGATGTTTAAAGACCTAGTCACAGCGACAGTAGCCGATCATGGGTGTTTGTGAGCTCATGTATGCGGAAGAGGGCAGACAGCATGTTCCTCACGTGGCAGATAGCACGTTCTTCACGAGTCCCAGAGCAAGCACGTGTTAGCCTTCAGCTTCCAGGGACGGTAGCTCTCATGCGATAGTAAAACAAATAAATAATCCAATAAATATATAAATAAGATTTTTTTAAAAGCTCCATGTCCCTATTTAGTAACTCAAAACAGGAAGTGTGCTTATTGAAAGGAGAGAAAGAAAAAAAAAAACAGCCGGCCACGACAACATAATACAGTCAGTGTGAACGGTCTCGAAACGCGCAGCGCTATTTGATGTGTTGACGTAATTTCCACTGAAACAGGAAGTCAGGGTGGGACGTATCAAGTGGCTCCTCCCCCTTTTAAATAGCCAATAGCATTTAGCTTACCTCACAACCCGAGCTAAGACGAACTCGACAGTTAGTACCATTTGAACTATATGTTGTGGGCGGGACACTTCAGATTCTAGAGAGCATTTGATTGGACAGAAAATCTGATGAGAAGAAGTTTAGAACCATGTCATCAAAATCGTTGGTCCGTATTGTGGTAGAGATTATTACATTAGAGATTATACATTACGGTATGAATGCATACACCTTCTAAATGTGCATAACACTGATTTTAAACCTATGTATCAATAACAATAATAATAATAATAAATATATAAATAAATAAATAAATAAATAAATAAATAAATAATTTTATTTTTTTTTATTTGAGCATGGAGTTATTTTTTTTAATGACGTTGGGTGAGCGATCGCTTTCTTGTAGCGCCGGTGCAAAATTAACGAAACGGACTTCGGACACTAGTTAAACAGAAAACTGTGTATGAAAATCTTTTTTTTTTCTGCTAAAGGTTATATATACACAAGCGATCACCTAGAGATGAGAATTCAACGTGTACCTTTATTGAACTGTTTTTACGCAACTATGAAAACAGAGCATGTGACTCACCAAATCTATATCTCTATACGGTGAAAATACAGATCTTTATTAAGTTCTGACTACCGGATCTGAAGGAGCTTGGGTTTAAAAGCCGTGTAAAAGCAGAAAAATATCTATTTACGTCATATTAATTGGACCTTTTGATTGCAGCGATGTAAGGTGAGGGGAACATAGCTTACAGACTGTTCCTTTAATAAATACTTGTATAGTAACAGATTTTTTTAAACCTTGTAAACCAAACACAAAAGGTGAAGGAAGAAGGGACATGTTAAACTGTCCATACACTTGTGTATTAAAAAAAAAAAGAAAAGAAAAAAAATCATTAATGTGCTCGAGCACTCTGTATGATTAAATCTATCTAGAAGGCCATACGTCCATTTATTCCGATGCACATGAACACTTCAACATATGCATGAAATCTTTAGAGCCTTATTTATTTATTTATTTAAATGCATTGCTTTCCATTCCCGTAGCCTGTATGTGTCAGAGCCGGGCACGATTTTCATCCACACAAAGAGCTGTGATCCGACGCCACACGCTCACTCACTCACTCTCTCACACACACACACACACACACTCACACGTCTCACGTTAATGCCTTCTGCTGCAGTATGAAGTTTCGCTTTCAAATCGGCGACCTTCTCGTTTGCTTCTTTCTCCAGCTCTTCCACTGTGTGGACCAAGATTCGATTCTGGTCGCTCAGGTCATTTACATAACAGTACAGGATCCGGATCTTCATCTACAAAAAGAAAGACAGACGTAACCGAGTTCCTGCATACGAAGACTCATTTATGCCAACAACTGAGACGTCGAGTTCAAGGCTAAGATCACGTTTACATTTGAAAGTAAAAGCATGGTCGTGACATTAACTAAAAAGGTCCTTAGAAAAAAATTACTTTTTTTTTCTTAAAAAAAGAACACACATTGGATCAGTAGCAGTTGACTAGATTGATTTTCTTCACCTCACATAAAGATGTCAAAACTCGACAAAAATATATTTAATGCACTCTTTTTGTCCTATATCCATCATATATTCGTGAAAAGCTTGTTTCCTCATATTCACACACACACACACACACACACACACACACACACACACACCCTGTCAAAAGGTTGTGGACACTCAAATGAAACATTTCTCATGATCTTAAAAACCTTTTGATCTGAAGGTGTGATTAAAATGTTTGAAATCGGTGTCGTAGACAAAACTATAATCGTGCTGACATTAATTTTCCATTAGAAAACTAACGTTTTATTTACAAAAAAAAATATTGTTTTAAACCGACCACTTGGAGCGAAATATTCCTGAAAAGCAGCCGATAAGCTTCCAGCGTAGGTGTGCACTCCTTTAATACAGTTTAAGAAGCATCTCAGGGAAATTCCTCAAGAAATCGGTGGAGAAAATGCCAAGAATACATTTCTGGAAATCCTAGGCAAAACTGAACATGATTGGTTCATTCTGAACACAGCCACACCCCCAATTATTTAAAAAAAAAAAAAAAAAAAAAAAAAAAAAAAAATTGTGCACACACTTGCACAACCAGATTATTATAATTGTATTCTTTATTTTTCCCTAAAATATTTCATTGTTTTATACGTTGATCATTTTTATATGTTGTAATTTCACATTGAGGGTGGAAAAAAGTTCTGATATGATTTATCTCTGGTTGAATTTTTTTAAAGCATAAAAAACCTGCCATTTTAACAGGGGTGTGTAGACCGCTGTTTTAATATCCACTGTAAGCATCGATATGCTTCTTCTTGATTTGGCCATCCAAAAAACTTTGGTTGTAGGCAAAAAACCTCCTGAATAAACTCGACTCTTCTTTCACAGATCTAACTCTTCGTTCACAGATCTAACTCATCAAAACATGCGCAGGAAAAAGTGAATATTTCATCAATATATAAACGTTTAAATCATCCTTATTTTTTTTTTATAATAATCCTGACCACTGTTGCGTTTTATAAGAAATATTAAATATTCATATTAAAATGAACGACTCAATTTGAGTGAATCAGTCTGAAAAGAATCGTTCCAATCACTTTAGCGTGCTAAACTGAAAGAATCGAATCACTGAATCATTTGAGTTTTGCTGTTCTTTTTAAAGACTTGTACGGGATTTTGACATGGGTGTATTAGATTATAAATGTTTATTTATCTGCTTTCGTATCCAAAGGACAATCGAGACACAAAATACAAAAGGAAGTTGTTTGATTTCTGATATTCAACCTACCTGCAAAATCTCCTCTTGGGAGCCTTTAATTTCACACTCGAGGCGTCTGAGCTTCTCTCCGTACACACACTGGAACTCATTCAGCAAACATTTCACCGATTTAGTGACGAGACAACTGCGTTTTATCTCCAAAACCGAACTATTGTTTTTGTCCATCTTCATTAATACTTAGAATAGTCTAAAATTAAGCTGTAGTCATCCTTATTGCAACTTCTAAACGAAAACGAACTAACTTAGTATCAGAGTTTCATTCATCCTTTATAAAACTAATTGTAAAAAATAAAAAGACCTCAATTTAAACATCTTTACAAAGTTCTACCGTCTCCGTGCCTCTGTTTTTGCCGTTTGTTCTCTGTAACGTCAATATTTATCGTTGGCTAGTCAACGGCGTCCTTCTGGGTCTCGTAGAAGCAAGTCCCGCCTCTAATCAAATACGATTGGTGTAGCTTGCATTATGCGCCAAGGAACCTCTCGCTGATTGGATAGAACGTGACAACCTACCCTGATACCTCGGAGTGGGCGTTCGGTTGAGAAATCAACTCCGCCTCCACCGCACAGCTGCTCTTGTAGTGTATTGTAAAATCGTGTTTGCCTCGCGGACTCAGGCGCGACACGCGATTGGCCGCGTAAAGACGATCACGTGGATGGAACGCTCTCTACGATTGGTGCATTAGATTCAAGGCGGGGTTTGTGGGAAAGCAACCCGGAAATGGAGGAACGACAATTATTTCAACGTGTCGATTTTAGTTCGTGAGCTCAAAATGGGTAAATATGTTTAAATAATCTTTTAATACAGACATAACACCATGTTTTACATATTTAATGTATAATCGCTGACGCAATTATGTTAAAGAGTGCATGTTTTTCCTTTAAAGTTACAACCTTAAATGTTTGTATTTTTAATCTGATGGTATTCATCTAAACATTACCTGTAGCTCTTCCCGATCCAGTTATTATCAGTTTAAACACTATGATCCAGTGAAGTTAACGGATTTACACTGCTTTGCTCTTACCTTTTTAATTATTTAAGCAACTTGTTTCCTAATTCTCGGTGTGATTATAACAAAACAGTACCCAGGCTCTGCAGGCTTATAAATTTCAATTAAATCAGAATAGCTGGTCGTTAGAGCTCAGCTCAATAAAGCCCAAAATAAACTCAAAATAGTTAGTGACTTTCACTTTCTCCATCAAATTTACTTTGTATTTTTGACAGATTGGGAGCTAAATTTGTTATGTTTAGTCACTTTAGGAAATTATGGCTTGCCATAAGTGTCGAAATGGAGTCTGGAGACCCACAGAGTTCATTAATCATATAGGTCCTGGTTTATGTTTGTTTGTTTGTTTATTAGAAATAAATATCACAACCACCCTCTATCAGAGTTGTTATATTAGTAATAAATTATAATTAATATAAACAACTAGTATATAAATACAAATTGGCATACGTGATAAATTAATTAGCTAAATATTAGTTATTTACTTTTACAAATGCAGCAATCCCACTCTTTTCATTCATTGTTAATTATTATTCATCCTGCATTGTTTTATATAAATAATCAGCCAATACTTATTCAGCATTATAAAACTCCCATCTTTTTGTTCGCATCAGCTGAGCGTACGGAGTCTTTCCTCCGTAAAATCACGGCCTTGCCGTTTTCTCATTTATTAACTGTCCTTTCCAGTCATTCTTGCTGCCTCAGCCTTTAAATGTTTCATGAGATTTTAAGTTGTTTTCCTGCAAACTTCTGTACTTATTACTCGCCAAGGCTTTGCATCTTCCACCTTCATACTCACAAAATCAATTAATTCCCTTAAATAATTTATGTTCTGCGCAAACTAGATTAAGCAAAGCTCATATCTTTGTGTCAGACTCACTTTAAAGGCTGTTTCTCAAACATTAACTTTTGCTTGTGCGTGAGCTCGCACAATTAGGAATTAGGGAAATAGGGCCGCTTTGATAAAGCATGACGCATCGCCTCGGACCCCCACGGTACATTTGTACACATTCATATTTTATGATGGCACAATTAGTATGGACACACGGGGAGTAATTTACCAACCAAAGATGACATCAGCTAAAAAGTTTCAAATTGACCTATTTATCATTATGGAATTGATATGCTGCTGTGGGAGTCATCATGAATGCAGAACCCTGAGCTGAAATAAAATGAGCGCATTGCAGATTAAAAGGCACGATTGTGCTGATTAACAGCACATGCACAAACTGAAAGGTGTGATGCGCCCGCGTGTATTTCACATCCTTAGGTAAATCCGTGTCGTAAAGTCATATCGCTAAAGAAAGTTTTGTATGAAAGGTTTTTTTTATTTATTTATTTTACTTATTTTTTAAAACAAAAAATACGGGGGAGGTTTGAGTCACAATGGATCTTCAAAGTACAAAAAAAAAGGTAAACTTTTCTGAAAAGTGCCCCAGTGACTCCCTTTTTTATCTGCTATCCAATCAGGACACAAGTTGGAGGCCAAAACAGAAAAACAAACATGAAGGACAAAGTGCCAGTGAATGAATATGAAGAGATTCATGACATTGGTTCACTCCCAATATTCCAACTTTGCATCATGACTGAAAATAAGTGTGCACGTTACACCAGGGACGTTCACCAGTACGTGATGTGATGACTCACACGAGCAGCTTGGATTCTCTCGATTTTCCTTCTCTTACGCGGCGGCGAAGACGAACAACCTCCTTATCACCAGAGTTACAGCAATGTTTATTTTATTAGCATTAATGAGAATAATAAAGCTAATCTAGAGCGCAATAATTTGTTAATTAGCAATATTGTTGTTCATTCACCACTAGCTTTGTTTTTTTCTTTTAAATGGTCGATTAATGTTTTGAAATTGTTAGGTGATATTAGCCATGACTAAGAAAAGAGACGGAAGGTGCGTCACGCAATGATTTTTTCAGGATAAGACGCCTAGTGTGAAGGCAGCATTAGTTAGTAAGAAGCTTTCCGGTAAATGACCTTTTTACCTCGGGGGTGGGGGTGGGAGATCCAGGGTGTGTATGTTTACAGCCAAAGATGTGTTTCAAAAGGTTGCGGAAACAAGACTGCATATTGTAAACCGCAGGAAATCTGCAGCATTGTGACGCTCAAGGCCCGAGGTCATGCTGTTAGCTTTCTTATCAGTTTCAGAATTGCGAGTCGCTGCCTGGGGATGAGTCGCGCCGGTGCCAGTCGTTTGTCATTTAACGCCAGTTGTCAGGGCCTTGACTTGGCAGCTATAACCTAATAGATGTGCTACTCATCCATTTTGTCACCTGAAGCCTGCGTTTGCTTAAAATTCAGCATTTCTTTGTATCCAATTTGTTTGTCAGAGCCGAGTCACTTCTGCATAAATGCTAAATCACGTTCGTTCTTTTCTAATAAACATATTAGAAGAAGGGGAAAAAAAAGAAAAATGCCTTTTTAAAAAGGAAGCTGATTGCAGTTTTTGCAGAATTATTTCAATCTAATTTGTGTTCGTATTTACATTCGCATCACTTTAACAGAGTCCCCCCCCACCGTCTCCACAGTCATTTTTTTCCCCAGTAATCAATGCGTATTTATGAATCACAGCTTTCGTGTATGTAGGTCAGGTCCTCTGATTACAGTAGAGGTAAACACATCCATCGATTAGGAATTTTGATGATTACATAAGAATACATGGATTTTTTTTTCCTCTCTCTCTCTCTACAGTGCTCCAGATGAAGCCCTGTAAATTCAACTGCTTAATTTTTATAGGCAGCACATTGACAAAAGTGTCTAGTTGTTATATATTTGGCAACCGCTTTTGAGTCAGAGCGAACAGGTCAATAGTAATCCCCGTATTGATAGCGGGCCTGTAGGAGATGTTACTTGGCCCTGGCTAACGTCTGCGTGATCCTATAAATCATAATTATATTAATATTGACAGGCCCTTGACAATAGTCACATTACTATTGATAGGTGGCTGTCAATAATATGTTCTCAAACATAACATATTCATTCATAACTTGTAAACTGCTCAATAAAAGCCTCTGAAAAGATGATGATGATGACGACAGGGATTCCTGAGTTCCCAGAGTGGACTGAAGATGAAGAGCTAAACCTAGGCATATATTAATACATGTTAAATATTAAGGATGTAACGATACACTCCGTTCACGATTTGATTCTTCTTCTGAAAAAAAAAAATTTAGGCCTGACTTTTTTTTTTTGTCTGTGTAAAACTATATACAGGTGCATCTCAAAAATTTTTATTTTTCCCATAATTTAATTCAAAAAGGGGAACTTTCATATACTGCACATGAGTTATAAATTCCTTATTCTAATATTTTGAGATACTGGATTTTTTTCCCGTGATCTGTGAGCCGTAATAATCAAGATTAAAACAAAAAGAAAAAGGCTTGAAATATTTCACTTTGTGTAATGAATCTAGAACATATGAAAGTTTCACTTTTTGAATTAAATTACAGGGGGAAAAAAAAAAATTACTTTTCCACAATATTCAAATTTTTTTAGAAGCACCTGTACTTATGAATATGTAGATGACTATCGACAGTTCACTTAAAGCTTTTTTTTGTGTTACTTTTTATTTAAGATTTAGTCGCTTCCATGATTTCTATAAGCCAGTTTATGTCTGAGATTGTCCTAATCCCGTCCATTGATGCACACAAAGAGAAGAGGTGGCCACCTTGGGCACTGGCCCTCGTTTTTAAAGTGCTTCCGCTGCTTTTAAAAAGAGATAAACTCGCTCCAATATTCAGTAAAAAGTTCTTAGATCAAATAGAAAAGCTGTCAAAGTGAAGCAGTTCCACGCGGTGCCTATTTACCGCCGTGCCAAGCGTGCGCTGTAGGGATAATCTCTTGTGATGTGATTTTTGTCCTCAGCTTGAAGCTCCAGAGGGGACAGTGTTAAGATGAATTCAGGATGGGCTTTTTTTTTCTTTTTTTTTCTTTTTTAATAAACATATGAAAAAGCGATTTCAAGTGAAATGCAGAAAGCACATAACCTGAACTCATCTGCTTCTTCTGCTTGCAGCCAGAGCCGGAAGTGAGACCTCGTCACCCCGCGTCCTGAGGATCAGCCAGCTGGATGCTTTCGAGCTGGACGATGCCCTGGAACAGCTCGTCTGGTCCCAGTTTGCTCGGTGCTTCCAGCATTTCAAACCAGGCCTGCTGACTCGCGTGGAGCCGGAACTCAAAGCCCTGCTACAGCTCCTCGTCTGGAGGTTCACCGTGTATTCCAGCAGCGCTACCGTGGGCCAAACGCTGCTCAGCATCCGCTACCACAACACGCTCATCGCTGGACAGAAATACAGGTCTTTGAGCAGGCGCCAGAAACTGTGGTATGCTTTGCTCACGGTGGGTGAGAAGTGGTTGAAGGAACGTTCTCACAGCTTGTTCCTCCGCCATGGTGCGCATACGGGCCTCCAGAAAGCACGACAGGCTCTAGCTTTGATTAGCAGCGCGATTAAAGTGGCTAGCCTGCTCAACTTTATGCTCTTTCTTCAAAGCGGGACGTTTCCCACTCTGACGGAGAGGATGCTCGGAGTGCGGCCGGTGTTCGTCCGGGATCAGAGCGCCCGTCAAATCAACTTCCACTTCATGAACCGGGAACTGCTTTGGCATGGCTTTGCGGAGTTCCTCATCTTTCTGCTCCCACTGATCAATGTGTGGAAGCTGAAGACCCGTTTGTCCGCGCTGTTATCCGTTCCTGATCGTTCGAGCCAGAAAGCGGAGTCTCTCCGACGTTCCGAGTGCGGGATATGCTCCGAATGGCCAGTCATGCCGCACTCCATCGGGTGCGTTCACGTCTTCTGCTACTACTGCGTCAAAAGCCATACGGCCGCTGACGTGTTCTTTACGTGTCCCAAATGCGGTGCCGAAGTCACCGACATCCAGCCGGTCATGTTTCAAATAGAAATGGCGGAAATGCAGCAGATGTGATATTTTATTTATTTATTTGATTTTTTTCACAACACGTCGTCGACGGTAACCATAATGTGAACTTCTGTTCGATTCCCTAGGGACCGGCTGATGAAAGACTGCAGCTTGTGCCTTTTTGTTGGCATGAAATATGCAAGAAAAGGCCGACGAGAGACGAACTCGATGATGCTTAGTTTCAAATTAAAACGATTTCTGTCACTAATTTATTCCAGCTCATTAAAGTTTGATGGGGGCTCGAATATCAGAGGTCCACTTTTCCTCTCTCGCGTTCACAGACGCCGCAAATGAATAAACATCAAAACAGCTCGAGCGCCTGCACGTTCGCATCCCCAGTGAAGTGTGAAATTTGCACAAGATCAAGGAGAGGCCATGATGGGTTGGGATGTGATGTGTGTGTGTGTGTGTGTGGGGGGGGGGGGGGGGGGGGTATTTTGGGTGTACGGATTGACAGAAATCCCAGCCTAATCTCCTTGGCCTTCTTAAGACACCAGTAAACTGTAACCAACCCTACTAGGTCTGTGCACCTTTTTTTTTTTTTTTTTTAACCCATATTATGCACTAATCCTAGTAATAACAGCAAAGACGGTTATTTATTCTGGCGTTAACCTTCTCCAATGAGCCATGCCTCCAGCAAAATGCACCCAAGTGGGCTCAGGCCTGCTGGAAACTCCCACCTTGTTTTGATCGCATGGCCTTAATTGCTGATTTCAGAGGCAATCAATCACAACTCCAGGCGTGATGCAGCCCGTGGTCTGTTTTGTGCATCTTTTTGAAATGATTCTCCTAAAAGTTTCTCGACAAAGACGGCGTCGAAGTCTTGCTTTGAGCTTGTTGTGCTAATTTGCCGTTGCCAAACACTACACCGCACCCTTTGTTTTCATTCAGGATTAAAAGACGTCCACTGAAATGTCTCCTGCCATCATTTACATACTGTACAAAACTGCAAAAATTCCTGGGGGGGGGGGGATTATATATATATATATTTCTTACAGGAGGTTTTCCCCAGCAGTGAACACTGCTATGTTTTAACAGGTATAAAAAGGTTCGACTGTAACACGCTCGCCGCTGCGTACATTACGTTAATGCGCATTTATGCAGCCTCTACGTGAAAGGATTACTGTAATTCAACACTCATAAAGATGAATCGCAAATGTCTTTGACATTTCGCATTCTTTTCAGCGCAGGATGTACACGCCGCTCGACTGCTTTTATTTTTATTTTCTCTTGTATACTTGTATAATACACGATTACACAATGATAGCTCTTTTTAAGTTGGCTAAGTGTGTGTTGTGTGGGTGAGGACACTGCAGGTGAGACTGGAGAAGAAGAAGAAGTAGTGAGTAAGACATGGAGGCGTCAGAGCCAAGGATAAATTCATGCCGTTTGTCATTTATTTAACCATTGCTCCACTGTCTGTAACGCGTTATGACTCGTGTGTGGCGTCCGTTTTTGCTGCGTCCCAATCCGCGTACAATCCGCCCTAATTAGTATCCGAGATTAAAATTAGCGTGTACCAAATCGTAAATCCAATCTCGCATACTGTTTAGGACGAGTAGTAGTAATGATATTAACACTTCATTTCAAAATGTAATGGAAAGCTTGAAGAAAAATAAGCTGCTTCGGGGTCTAAAAGTGACATCTGTAGTTTTCAAAATGTAAAAAGTTTTATGTTATACTTCTTATATAATGTCAACTGGAATCCATTCTTAATTTTAAAAAAAATTACTACTTTTATTACACGTTCTATACGACACTTCAGCCACATCTACTAGCATGAGACAAGTAGTCGTGGCTTGTAGTTATGTCTCTACTGTTGCTCTTTTTGGGCGTGGCCTATCCGGCATTTTTAAAGTTCCCATGAGTAACCCTCTTCGCAATACATCACTTCTAAATCAAACTAGTTCCACACACGAAATACGCAACGCCTTAATCGGTGTGAAAATCGGTTGTTCGGACTAACTTCGTTTGCAGATTCGATGAGAGAAGTACAGAACTAACGCTCGTCTTCAGCGGTACGTTCTTCCGACAGTTAAAGGTTCTTATCTTTTTTACTAAAATTAGGGTTTGGCTTGGAATTTTTTTTCCTAAGCGTGCAGTGCTATATACAGGACAGACTACATAATGATGGAGTGATTTGAGGGAACGAGTTCAGACAGAACTTGTGTATTTTTAGGATTATCAGTTTGTCACGGCTGATGAGACAAGGATGTCAGGTTCTGCTCAGGATGGGGGGGGGTTTTCGCTAGTATTTGAGTATGAAATTCAAGAACTCCACAAAGAAAAAAAGAGAAAAAAAACTGTTTCCACGAGATCACCACCTTGACGAATAGATGCGTTCATCCCTGCCTACATTCTTCATCTGATTTCTTTTAGAGGCTAAAAGTAAAGCGGATCTGCTTCAGTCCTGGTAGTGATGGCATTTAGCTTTTGTAGCCGAGCTGAACTGAATTTTGACTTTACCTGCACTAAATATAGATGCCCTGTGAGGATCTCTGAAAGTTTGATGTCTTGCTTGTTTCTTCACCGTTTCCTCCGGTGTTTGAGTTTCTACACATAGCACAAACCCTGAAGCACTACATCGCCTTGGCAAAACCTTACACCTCCTAAATGCCAAAAACTATTTACACAAGATTGAAAGAAAAAAAAAGAGAGAGAGAGAGAAACAGAAAAAAACTGAAAAATACGAAATAAGTAAAGAATGAAGCCGTTACAGGATTGGAGATGCAGCGGTGTGATGAAGCGGAGATACAGATTATTTTCCCCATAAAAGCATGTCCTGAAGTGTTTTATTCCTCTTATATCAGCAATTTACAAACCATTACAATCTTCTTTAACAATATGAAACATTTATCCATTTATAGTTATATTTAATATTGTAGAATGTCTGCAAAACACGTTTGTTACGTTATAGAAGCTATAAACAGTCTCGCCCTCTTTTTTTACCCCCGTCATAAAAATACCCGAAAACAAGCAACAAAAAAAAAAAAAAAAAATGCAGCTTCTGATGCAGTTAAAAAAACAACAAACAACTCCCCCCCCCAACCCCGCGCACACTCTTGGAGGAACATGCCGTAGCCGAGTGAACAATGTCTTCTGCACTCATGGTATAGCAAGGAGGAAAACTACAAGCAGGGAATTATGGGGGATTTACGAGTCCGTCTGCGCTGTAATGAGCCCGAGGTGAGGCGGGTTCCAGCCAGCGCCTCAGCTGCCCGCTCATTGATGTCTAATGCACACAAAATTGCGAATAATCTGCCGACATCCTTCCAGATGTCCCCTTGAATTTCCTGCGACTTAAGATGATTTTGTGCGCTTTGAAAGTTTTGATAACTTTTCCGCATTCGATTGAAGCCTTACGCGTGGAGGAATGTGGCATTTTCTCAGTCATGCCATCTTCCAGAAACCATACAGCATCAACTTGGCATTTTTAATATTCCCATAATATTAGCAGAGTAATAATATTTGATTTCTTTCTGATTATGCAGAGTAAGAAATCATTTAATCAGTCAATCAAACACATTCTAGTGTGCGTGTGTGTTTATTTTGTCGGCCTCTGCATCGTTCTAAACAACATCAGCCCAGATTAACGATTGATTTGCAGTGAAAAATTCATGAATGGAAGTCAAACGGGCGAGGCGCGCGTACATGGAGCAGAGAATTAGCGCAACCGCGGTAGAGGTTGATGATATTATGTCGAGGCAGGATGCTGGCTCAGTGTGAGCCCAAAAGAAGAAGACAAGAAAAGAGGGGGAAAAAAAATAAAATCACTAACCCACAGTTCACCTGAAACATAATGACAACATCCCGCTGGATGTTTTAACGCAGAATCTTCGGCTTTCCGAGGAAATCATTTCCCCGTTTCCATGGAAACCATAGTGCGAAAGGTGCCCGTTTGTGAACTCCCTGCTGGAAAGCGGTGAAGTAGACGCGTTTGCACGACATTAACCCGAGACACCGGGGGGGGGGGGGGGGGGGGGGGGGACTGTTCTGTTTGCAAATTTTTCACCTCGCAAAAACATGCATGAGGAAGGAAAAAATCTTCTATATAAATCTTCTGCCCAGAGATGATCCAATGTTAGTTATTTATTTATTAGTGTGTGTGTGTGTGTGTGTGTGTGTGTGTGTGTGAGTAAATGGTGAACCGAGCCAGGGGTTCTCCTGCACATGTGATGTCTCATACATCATGTGTTTCACCATCAATTCCGCTGGACTGAATGGAATGAAGTCAGCACAAAAACTCAATTTGCTGATGTGGAGGAGATGTGGGAGAGATGTGAAAATTTGTAGATTTGGAGGAGACGTATAGGAGATGTGGAGATTTGAAGGAGACGTGGAGAAGATGCACAGAGGACGTGGAGATGTGCAGGGGATCTGCAGGGAATGTGAAGATGTGCAGGGGATACGGAGGTGTGTGGAAGATGTGAAGATGCACGAGATGTGCAGGACATGCGCAGGTGATGTGGTGGAGACGTGCAGGAGATGTCCCACATGAGGAACACTGTTCCACCCTCTGTGTTTTAAATCCTACACCTGAAATCTTTAATCCGTCTTGGTTGTAATTCATAATCGCTGGGTATTTAATGATTTATAACCAATTCATATAGATTTATGATGCAGAATCTTTCAATAATGTGCCTTTGTCTGAAATAAAAAGTGCTAAATTACTACTACTTAATATTTATTAGTAGTAGTATCATGATGGTAATATCAATATTGTTATAGATTTCTATTATTTTATTATGATTAGTAGTATCATCATCATCATCATCATTTTATTTGTTTAGCTTTTTTGTTTGTTTTCATTATTAGTAGTAATTGCACCATTACCATTATGATTATTTATTTATTTATTCATTCATTTATTTATTTAAGTAGTGTCATTATGGTAATAAAAGCATCATTCTAGTTATTTTTATTGCATACATTTATTTATTTTAATTTTATTAGTAGTAATATTACCATTAAGATAACTAATAATATTTCTAGAAATCATTAACATTTTTCTTCTTTTGTTTTTATTTTTATTACTCATAGTGCCTTTACCATAATGATGACCATGATGATTTTTAACTATTATAATCTTTGCTACCCTTTTCTTTTTTTGGATTTTGTTTATCGTTAGTAATAGTAGTAGTATCACTATCCAGATGATAATAGTTGTTGTTATTACTGTTAATAATAAAAATAAACAAAATCAAGTGTGACGTTAAGTTATTTTTACGAAGCTTAAAGCGGTGTAAGACGATCACACTTTTACAGATTACACTCCCAAACCTGAAGCTCAGCAGCACTTATTAATACACCTACATGAAAGCTGTACCTAAAAGTCTTCTAATCCTCCGTGCACAGGCTTGTCCTTTAGCGTGTGGTGACATTGCGCTCGTCAGTGCCCTTGATATTCTCCGACTGATTGCTTTCCACACCACAGCTGCGTCTCTGAGCCGAGTTCCGAGGCCCGTCACACACCTCAACCACTTCCTGTTTCTGTAGCAATAACAGATTTATTATTAATAATCTTAATTACTACAACCCGCATTTGCTGTTCAAACCACATGCAGTCCAAAGCGACACAGATTGCACATGCTAAGTGTTTGCATGTAATTATTACACTAATCAATCAATATATGCACCTCTCAATATATAAAAGAAGATAATATATGTATATTTATATACACACACACTTGTTTATTTGGCTATTGTAATTCAATGCATATAAATGCATTATAATGTTATTATACTTGACAAATTTGTATTAAAGCCTTATTTAGTGTGCATTAGTTTTCTTTCATTTTGTTAGTCCTTATAACCAAAACAGATGTTTACATTATGCAGATATACATATATATTATGCTATAGATATACATTATGCACATATTCTAACTACTGGCATTTTATACCTTATATTTTGTACTCTAATATTTATTGACGATTGCCATGTCCATGTCCCTCATGCTGAGTTCTGTGCTTGGGTTTGTGTCGCATCCCTGCATGCATTTCTGCATTTATCTCTTAAGGAGCGAACAGCGTGACCCAGAGCTTAAAGCGCAGCCGCGTCAGGGACTGCTATTCCCCCAGGGGCTCTCATCTTTTACTGTGCCATGACAGAAAATGGAGGTTGCGAGCGCAGAGTGCTGCATTAAAAACCCTTTACCCGTCCGTGATTTATAGTCGGTCGCCCTGCCGAGCCTACCGCACCGCTGCACCATCTTTCCTGCGTCGAGCCGTTTGTGAAGTGCAGGAACACCACACAGCCAGGGTGCTTCATCAAAAATAAAAAAATAAATAACCAACCCAGGCCACAAGATGGCCGCACATCTGGCAATTTAGCATTTCAGTGCTTACCCTTACCTCTTCAGGTGCAACACTCTTCACAAACAAGAGTCTGATGATGACGGAGTGCTACAATTGCAGGATTTCCTCCTTCACCCAATAGTCGTGTCAATGAATATTTAAATACGACGGTTATACAGAACAGGGAAAAGGGACGGCCGTCATTATGTGACTCCGTCTCGAGGAGTCTGGGTGAGACGACACAGAGGAAGGCCTAATTCCCTCCAGCCTTTTGTCCTTGAGACGGCTCGAGCCTTAATAGCAATATTCATTCATTTATCCGGCAGAATTAATCTGCTCTCGCCCGCTCACGTCGCTACATGAATGGTAATCGGACCTTTTGAAAAGCCTGATCGGGGACGCAGCCTTCAGAGGAAGAGAGGAGGGAGGGGGGGAATCAGAAAGTTATTTTGATATTGATGAAAGACTGTAATAAAATTGACAAGATAACCTTCAGTGCGGCATCAAAGAACATGTGAAGATCGGAGATACAATGTTTTAAATGATGGAGATAATCTCACACTCACTCGATGCCTTTAGTTCGACAAGAAAGCGAACAGGAGAGAAGATCGGAGTAAAGCTATGACCATTTAATAATATTCATAAATTGAGGGTGCACATAATTTTGCCTCAACAATAAATTCATTTATTCAGAGTCGAGCTAAGCGTGCGTAGTGAGGAGTTAATACTGAAATTGCCCACAGCAATTGGTATCGGTAACTACATCAGTAGCTACAGATTATAGCTGTAGCTATAGCTATTCAGTAGTGACATCACCTCCAGTGAGAAGCAGTATTAAGTCCAGCACCACTGTCTGACAGTTTGATGTTACAATGCATCACTCTAAAATTTATATTTAGGCTGTAAATACACTAAAAAAAAAAATGCTACAGAATGCCATTCAATGCTAATATTATATGGATGAATATGACTTGATTCATTATTGTATTGTCCATTTAAAGTCCACAAAGTTGGAGTTTTCTCCCCCATACACACTAAAAGACATCAGAGGAGGCACATCTTCATCAGAGACATTTTCACTCTCAAGTACTTAATTGTTTCATGGATAAAATTATGAACACCACTTAAAATGTGCTGTAGGTGTAACATGAGTGCTTGGTCAGCTTATCCTTCAAACCGTCAGCAGCGGTTTTATTGAATTAACAACAACACTGTATACAAGATAGTGGATAAAAAGCTTTTAAAAAAAGCTTTCAAATACATGGCCTTGGTTACACTTTTAGTAACTCATCGTGAGCACATTAACTGATTGTTTAAAAAAAAATAACGTTGTGAGCATATTAGCTTATTACATGAATATAAAGGAACACACTCGCTAGGAGTCCTATTAGATTTCTTTCAATGCTCACTATCTTCTCACTTACACAACATTAGTTATGCATATAAGTTTTCATTTTAAAAATTGTCTCCTGCTTTTGTTCCGTCATATCATATTTGACAACAAAGGGGGAAAAATAATAATTTGGTATCTCATTCTTCAGTCCATATTTTCTATCCCTGATAGTTTTGGGGGGGATTAAAGGCAGTGGTTTGGACGCTATTGAAAGACCCCAGCTCGGACACTTGTACTCCAGATAAATCTGCAAACCTCGGAGGCATGGACCACACACACACACACACACACACACACACACACACACACATTTGCTTTGCATAATCTGAATGCAGAGCCCTGAAATCAACTGATGGATGTGTGGAACCTGACTCTGAATACAAGGAACTTTCCCCAAGACAATACTGACGCAACGTTTGAACTGAAGGTCAACGATTCTGAATAGAGCTGGCCATGTACCAGGGATTAAGTTACGGTCAGATGTAATTATATAAAATAGACAATGTACTGTTAAATATGCCTGATTAATTATTCCAGATTTAACATTATAACGTGATTAACAAGTACAGAGTACTAGAGTTTCTGCACAGACACGCCACAGAAAACAAAAGCAGTGGCTTGGTTATTTATAGCTGCTGCACTATTTATCTGTCTCACAAAATCAGCATCAGGAAGTGGAAGTGAACCTTCTGAGAGCGATGAGAGCCAAGTGTCACTATTCACCATGGGACTGGCAGCCAGCCATCATGTCACGCTTCAGCTTTACTAAACACACAACCTATAGATAAACCGAGCAGCAGAATAACTGAACGTCGGGTGTCCATGCTGCACTGGAGAGGTCATGTGGAAAGCCGTCGACTTTATCCAGCCGGTCGACGCTTGGCCGATGATGCATGATGCTACAGCCGAGTGACTGAGGGCTGCAGATATACTTAAATGCCATACGCGGCCGTCTTGGGGTTTGCTCTTAAAAAAGACAGATGGGTGTCGTGCGAGATTGCAATCTGATCACAGGGGTGGAAAAGATTGATTGATTTGGACACACACACACACACACACACACACACACACACACACACACACACGCGCAGCAATCAAACACAGAATATGCAGCACTGCTTTTTAGACCAACAAGCCGGCTGGATGTAATTGTTGAGCCGCTTTATTAAGGGCTTATCCCAGGTTTATTGTGGTCATAATACAGAGGAAGGTTCTAGCTCACAGTCAGAGAGTAAACCGAGCAAATGCAGAACTGGAGTTAAAAGAGAAAATGTTCAAGTCACAATCAGAAACGAACAAAACCGTAAGATTAGAAGCCTGGAGGCGTAATATCTCTACTTAATCATTTTTAATGGTGTCAAATCCACTTTAGCCGACTGTAGATGTTTATTTAACACGTATGTAAGGAGTCTCCAGTGTCAGCACTTTCTAACAGTTAGAGGTAAAGCCGTGACTTTTTAAACATGGCACATGACACTTCTGTGGTTTCAATGACATGACAAGCTGCAGGGTTCCCCACCCCCACCCTTATTAAAATTGTTTTGTGGACATTCCACACCATTAAAAACGTAACTATAAACGGATTTAAAAAAAAAAAAAAAAAAAAAAAAAAAAAAAAAAAAAAAAAAAACACAACATACTATAACACCTGCTTAGCAGAAGACATGCAACAAATCATTCAAAGCCTTATATAATGAATGATATTTATACACATTGTACTGTTTTGTTCAAAGCTTTAAATAATCAGAGATCTGGATGTAAACACTGGCCAAGAGCAATAAATAAATAAATAAATACATACATACATACATACATACATACATACATACATACATACATGTATAAATAAATAAATGCAAAGTCACTTTATGTGAGTAAAATGAGTTCATTCACTCACATATTTAATAGGATTTCGTTCAGCAAATTGTGCTGTTTAATTCTGCTGCAACAAGACAAACCAATCCCTCACACAGTAAACTGTTAGCTAGCTAATTAGGTGTGTTAAAGATGCTAAACTGTTAGCACTCACCTGACAGAGCTCCGTGTTGAGTGGTGAAGCGAAAATAAACCAGTCCTGACACTTCTGTCCTGTTCAATTCTTTCTCTTTCTACTTTCTTCGTGTTCAGGCTCCACTTTTACATTTATAACCGCAAGACATTTCTGATATTCTGTGCTTGCTTCGCCGTGAGAGGATAAAAAACAACAACAATTCATTTCAATTAAGCAAAGTAAGTTAATTAGACTGATCACGTGATCAATTTAGACGCATCCGATTGGGTAGCCTGGAAAACTGTGGCTCGTCTTTTAAATTCCACCTAATAGTAATATCTGATGAGGAAAAAGTTTAAGTTAAATGTAAAAGTGGACATTTATTAGGTATAATACAGTTTTACAGTTAACAAATAGATTGTAACAGATAGTGACGTCAGTGCCCGTAGCTCCAGCCCATGAATTTACACTGGAGCTTACAGTCCTACAGTAAGAGTTAAATGTTAAACTGGAGGTGGTAAGTGTTTATAAGTTGGTTTGGGTTGTTTTAAATGTACACTAGCCTGATAGAAGTGCACACAGGACTCTTCTGACTGTTTTTCTTTACACGTGCCGACACCCATCCTCATTTTTTTTATTTCTAACAAACTTTGTCATTTCTTTTCTTTAATATTATATACCTATTACTAATTTCAGCTAAAGTGACCATGATCAGGATGAATTGTTCATGCTCCAATGTTAATGAACTTCGCCCACCAGCTTCATGACAGTAAAAACCACACACACACACACACACACACACACAAACGTGCTGACAAGTTATTGACGGTTCATGTAAAATCCCGGTCCTTATACACACGTCTACCGAACAACCCCAGTGCGAAACTAAAGAAGCTAGATGTTTTCTGTATTGATATGGACTCGTCTCAGACTTACAGGTGTTTGTACTTGGACTCCTCTCAGACTTACAGGTGTTTGTACTTGGACTTCTATCAGACTTACAGGTGTTTGTACTTGGACTCGTCTCAGACTTACAGGTGTTTGTTCTTGGACTTCTATCAGACTTACAGGTGTTTGTACTTGGACTTCTATCAGACTTACAGGTGTTTGTACTTGGACTTCTATCAGACTTACAGGTGTTTGTACTTGGACTTCTATCAGACTTACAGGTGTTTGTACTTGGACTCGTCTCAGACTTACAGGTGTTTGTACTTGGACTTTTATCAGACTTACAGGTGTTTGTACTTGGACTCGTCTCAGACTTACAGGTGTTTGTACTTGGACTTGTATCAGTATTGGACACTGGTCACACTATCTATGAACTATGTCTCGACTGAGAGTTTGAAAAATAATGACCATTTTGTCTTGAACAAGTGACAAGAAGTAGCTCCTTCTTCTAGAAAACTAATCAATGTATGAATGAAGCTGACCAGTTGAAGTAAAAGCTTGACTCCATAAAGCATTTGATTTCAAAAAGTTTTTGGACTCGTTTTCACTTGGACCCGACCCTCAAAAGACTCAGTTCCGACTTGATCATGCTTAGTCCTGGTCATGGATTTGTCTTAGACTTGACAATAGCAGTTTCGACCACAGCCCTACCGTAGGTTTAAATTGATGTGCTTGGCTCATTATCTTTATAGAACAAGAAAAAGGACAAATATAGAAATACCTTCTGGTACATCGACTAAACCTGCCTTCCTATTTATATTACACTGATCATCACAGATCATGTTCTGGTCATTTGAACCCAAGAATAAAACGGATCATAAAAAATGGGGAACTATCAACTGACAAACTGACAAACTGTTATTTAAACAAATAGGTGAGTTTTAATGGCACTCATACCTGATTACACACATCTGCTGGTAGGAGCTTCCTCATGCATTTCTGCTGTTCCCCAAAAACATAAATGCGTTCAACACTGGTCATTTGAAATATCATCTTTTTCTGTCTCAGCCGCCCGAATTCAATTACGATCCAAGCAGTGACCAGAACGCAAGAGAGCAGAAACATCATCCAGGTTCTGATTCTCACACCGGAACCATTTAATGATATTAATTATCAACGTGGATAAATAATTCTGCAAGCTGGGAGCAAAATCAGGACACTATTTCCTAGATCACACACACACACACACACACACACACACACACACACACACACACACACACACTTTAGAACGATGAGCAGGTCAGCAAGGAAAAATATCCACAATCAAAAAGCTTCATGTTTGCAAATCAGGATCTTTTTTTTTGTAGGAAGCTCAGCGTAAATATTCAGCAGGGAATCAGAAAAGCTTCCACTGCTTCAGATAAGACGAGAGCGAACCTCGGCATCGTTCCTCCGGCGAACAGTAGAGCTCAGCTTGTTCTACACCTTTCCAATGAATAAATGCATAACGTTTTACCCCATCGCAAGGCAGATGTATGCAGATGTGTACGGTTCTAAGATGCATTTTATGCTTGCAGTTTTTTTGGGGGTGAATGGCTCATGAAATAAAGATTAAGACATACAGTTCATTCATGAATATGCCTATACACCTTTCTCTAACACATCTCAAAAGGGTACTAAACTGTATGGTTACTAGTGGGTGGAGTGGTACCCTTACCTTTTGTAGGTTTAAGCTGTACCTTTCACTAAAAGATAAAAAAAAGAGTTAAGGTAGGTCATTGTCGCATAATGACCTTAAAGCTTTAAAGGTACTTTCTAGGTTAAAGGTAGAAAAGGTGTAGGCTTGAGGGTACCATCTCTTAAGTGTACAGTTTAGTTAGTACCCTTTATTTCTGAGAGCTCTTACGGTTTTCACACATGAAAGTGGCCATGAAAAGAGAAGAGAGTAATTAAGGACAAGGAGACTGTGAAGGCTGAGATGATACTAGATCATTACACAGTTTTGCAATCTCTCTCTCTCTCTCTCTCTCTCACACACACACAAACACAAACACAGGTTTGTTTCCATCCTTTGCGAGGACCTAAATCAATCCCAAACCTTAACCTCAGTAACCAAAATTAAACCCTGTTGTCTCTTTTATATTATTATATTATATTTATTTATTTATTTTTAATAAAAACTACAGATTTTTGGGGGCAATTTTTTCAGAAAACTCTTTTCCTCATGGGGACTAACCAAATGTTCCCACAAGGTCAAAACTCTCAAATACATATCCCTATCTTAAGAGATATATATATATATATATCCCCCCACACGCTTATGTTCTTGTGTGTCGTCCCTCAGTTTGGGGGGTTTTAAAGGACACTTGGGTGAGGACAGGACCGCGTCCACCTCCAGCTTTATTTCCCGAACGCTCGAGCGCTTGTAAAACTCCTAGCCTGCTCTGGAGCGCTATCGGAACAGAGCAGAGATATAAAAGCTGACATGTTTACTGCTGTTGATACGGCTTTGTTTAGAGACTTAGAAACAATTAACACTACATCGTCTAGAGTCTTATTTTTTCGAATGCACTCCGGTGTCAATAAAACACAAGATTTAAGCAGTACGTAGGCCTTAAAATACGAAGTAGAAAAGCAAAAACAACCCCACCACACATTTGGATTTTAGTCTAGCAGCGTACATCATGAATGGGAGTTAATTATCTCAAGGAAAATGGAGAGTGCAAAAGTTTGTGCCCTCTTAAGTTCTGGGGTCATAATAAAATGCAAAAGAAAAACATACATTCTATACAAAAGTATATTTTCACTTTATCCTAGTCAGGAACATTGTGGATCTGGAGTCTATCCCAGGAATGCTGGGTGTGAAGCAGGAATACACCCTGGAGACATTATCCCGTCACAGTACTGTGTATGATATCATTTTGCTTTTAACATACACCATTTTAGGAGTTATATCACTTCTAATAATAAACACACACACACACACACACACTACATTTTGACCAGAAACTTTTGCACCTGACTGTATAGAGACAGCTAATCAGCAGTAACAGACATCAAAATTCACAGAATGATAATAATAATAATAATAAATAAATAAATAAATAAATAAATAAATAAATAAATAAATAAAAACATTGCTTGGTCTGATGACGTTGGGTGACGTGTGCCACGTTTATTTCAACGCACTCTCGTTTATTTCTGTGGAAATCTATTTCTATAAATTGCACATATTAATGAAATAACACAGGTTTATTGGAGCATCTAGCAGATGTGTCGCTGTTCCCTGAAAAAAAACCCACACAATATAACTGGAACAAAAATAAAAAAAATCTCTGTATATCAAACACATCTCACACAGAGCCAAGCATTTCATCTCTGCTGCAAAATTGCTTCCTATATATCAAATATGACTAATATTAGGTAATTCACACATGTACACAATAATGCATGCATTCCTGACATTCCTGACACGCTACACTTAAATTATTCCAAAACGTGCACCTAAAAAAACCCCTTCATTCTTCTGTAAGAGGAAATCAAATCTGCCAGCCTGAGCTGCATGCACATGATGCATTCCTGAAATAAATGTAAAAAACGATCCGTACACGGAGATACAAAGCAGAGAATGCAATTTAAAATCTACAAAACAAAGTGCTGCCTAAATGTAGCTGACACTGCAGGCGTTTCCGAGGCTTCGCTGTTTGTATTTAGATGCACGGCCTCGGTGAGCGTGCGTCGAACATCACAGAAACATGGAGGGAATAAGATGTTTCTGTGTGAGCAGAGGCAGGATAGAAGTGTATCTATCTGTCTTAAGCAATAGCATCCTCTCAGCCTTCATCCTGATTCATTTGGGATGTGGAAAACACAACCGAGCAATCTGGCTGGAAAAGTCCCAGAAGGAACAGAAACAGCTTCCTTTGTTCCCTGTGTGTGTGTTTCCTCCATGTCGCTCGGTGGACACCCCCCCCCCCACACACACACACACACACACACACACACACACATACACACACACACACAGCTTTCATTTCTCACACACACACAGCTTTGTTGAATGTGGTCTGTGGTGAATATTGGTAATATTACGAGTAGGTCTCGTTCAAAATGCAATAATTTCTCAGGTATCGTATGTATATCTTTATCAGCTCTTCTTTACACATTGCTCGTTCTCATTCTCTCTCCAGTACAGAAGGAATAAATTTCACCCTTGTGGAAGCTTGTTGTTTTTTATTATTATTATTATTATTATTATTATTATTATTATTATTATTGTTATTATTATTATTATTATTATTATTATTATTATTATTATTATTATTGGCGTGTGGTGGCTTAGTGGTTAGCACATTTGCCTCACACCTCCAGTGTCGGGGGTTCGAGTCCCACCGTGGCCCTGTGTGCGCGGAGTTTGCATGTTCTCCCCGTGCTGCGGGGGTTTCCTCCGGGTACTCCGGTTTCCTCCCCCAGTCCAAAGACATGCATGGTAGGCTGATTGGCATGTCCAAAGTTTGTGAGTGTGTATGTGGATTGGCACCCTATCCAGGGTGTACCCCGCCTTGTGCCCCATGCTCCCTGGGACAGACTCCAGGTTCCCAGTGAGCCTGAAAAGGATTAAGCGGTATGGATGGATGGATTATTATTCTTATTATTATTTACACCTGAAATAGACAGGAGGATGCGATTATAGTATAGTATAGCATAATATCATATAGTAGAAATGATTAGCGTCGTTGTTAGGAATTTCATTTCAAGTCAATAAAATGCAAACAGTCTAAGGCTTGGCTGAATTTGGGTAAAGGAAAAGAAAAGAATGGTTAAAATAAAAACAATAAAATTCGTTCACAGTGCACGTGCGGTTTAATTGTTCTGGAACAAGACGTACAGTCGAGCGATATCTCACGGCTAACTGAACGTCGGTAAGGTACAGGTAATGTAGCGAAAGACACTACTCGGTGTAAAGCGGAATTTTTAAACGTTCGTACGTAATAAAGTTTCATTACGTACAATGTGAAGTGAAAAGGTCAAACATTTAGTGCCTCAAGTGTTTGGAGGTATGAACCACGTGATGACATACAGTACCTCTCTCTATATCCAAAGCTGTAACTTCATGTTTTCCAACATCTTCATGACAGAGGACTTTGTGGGTTCTCTGTAACATGACAAACTGCGTTGTGTGTCTGTGTGTGTTTTGTCTTATTAACTTCAAGAGAGAGAAAAAAGAAAGCTCGGTGATGGAAAGACCGTTTATAGCTGCTATAACCTAAGCGAGAACAGGAACTAACTCATTTCATGGACCTTCCATAACATTAAACGCGACTATAAACAGATCAAATGTATGATGTGGAGTTCTTATGAAAAAAATTGTTGTCATCGTTGGCAAATTGCTACGGTGTAAGAGGAATAAAACACTTCAGGATCCTACAGTTGATTAGTTTCCTATAACTGCATGTCTACAGAGCGTTTTATTCCTTACAGGTTTTATAAACCTTACAACTCAACCTAAATCTTATGACTCATTCTTTTTGACAACGTACCCACATCACCCAACTCGTGACATACCGTCTGTCTGAGGGAACGCATAGAGGTTCTATCTGTGTAGAACCGTACATCCGAGCGTTTCCATACCGCAAAAGGGTTCTACGTCGAATGCATTTAAGTGGCAAAAACCTCAAGCTAAGGTTGCTTTCCTGTACGCAAACGTCCTGCTAGTGACAACACTAACTAATTAGCAATTACAAACTGTTTATATGAACCGGTTTGTGTTTATACGCTCACTAAATCCACAAATCCATATCCACTAGTGTCAAATAAATAAATAAATAAATAAATAAATAAATAAATAAATAAATAAACAAACAAACCGTTCTAAATAGACACAGTCATAAATAACGAGTAGTTATTTTGTGCTCAGGTGCATTGTGCTAAATGAAACACAGGTGTTTGGAGCGGCGCAAGTTTATGAATCCAGGACTGGAATCTAAAATAGCTCTCAGGACAAAGTGGTTCGGAAACACGGAGGAACAAGATTAAAAAGTTGCAGAAATAATGCGCGTCTCAGCTGGTGCTGCCATTTTGGGATGAAATAGGCTAATTAAGAGATTACAAATTGTATTATTGCTGTTGTTATCGTTGTTGTTATTATTATTGTTGTTGTTATTATTATTATTATTATTATTATTATTATTATTATAATAACACAAAGACGAGACGAGACGAGGCTGTGAAGATGTTCAGGATGTGTTACTCGGTGATTATGCCTTAATTTGCTTCTTAGCATGTTTTTGTTCTTACACTCGTCTTCTTTCTGAGGTTAGTTTTAGAAAATGAGCGTAATTGCTGACTGACAGCATGTGGCATATCTCACAGTCACACTAGGCCAGAGAAGAAATGCGCATGGGGTTTATTTATATATTTATTTATTATTATTATTTTACTCTTTTTTTCTGGCATAGCCTGCAGCTGATGGATTTTCTCGGGATAATACAATGTTTGGACCAGTGAATGAGGGATTAAGCAGGAATGATACATTCCCATGTGAGGAATTTAATTAGAGTGGGATCTGTGTAAATGAAAGGCCCGGGTTCGGGGAGCTAAATGCAAGAATTAGTATTCTACACATGGGAATTCAATGCCAAGAGAAAGAAAAAAAGAAGAAGAAGAAGAAGAAGAAGAAAGAATCCAATGCAATCACTTTTCATTAAGTTTACTACCCCGGATCTGGCGCGAAAAAATATCAACAACATGTCGATAGGCATTAACGTCGACGACACAGGGCTACGGTTGTGTATGAGACTGTATAAGTGCTATCATAAGGCAATGTAATGAACTTTCAATATGCGCAAGCTAATTATCTGTTTCTCGGTGAGAGCTGCGTTATTGATGGATTCATTTAGAGAAAAACACACCGTGCATGATTAAACGCTGTATCATCGTGCTGTCACGCCTTCAGTCACAACGCAACAGGACAAAACATCCTAAATCTTTTCCACCAGACGATGCGGGTCGAAATAATACGGACACGTCGATCATTTTTCGTTTTGTTTTATCAGTCTAGTGTTTTTTGCGAGCATCTAATTGTGAAATGGAACAACTTGTCTTGTCGTGTATTCCTGAAAAACGTGTTTATTTGTCAGTGTATTTTTACATACGACAGCAGCTCTGGCAGTACTGCAGCTGCAAATCACAGGTTTATATTAATGCGACCGTTTCTATAGCAACAGCTTGTTCACAGGGACTCGTACGGAAAATGCTCCACATAAAGTTTTCCGTAAGGATATGCAAGCTTTATTTAACGTTCAGGGAAGGAGTCTCCAGTGTCAGCGCTTTGTAACAGTCAGAGGTAAAGCTGTAACTTTAAACGGAGGGGTTTCTCATTAATGTGACAAGCTGTCAGGGTTTTTTTGTTTTGTTTTGTTTTACGAGTGAAGAAAGAAAGACTGGAGACGGAACGACTGTTTACAGCTACTATAAAATATAAAATATATAAATATATATATAGTAAATATATAAATAAATAAATAAATAGATAATATATAAATAAATATATAAAATATATAAAGTGAAAACATGTTTTGTGGACTTCCCACAACGTTAAATGTAACTATAGCGGGGAAAAAAAAAAAAAGTATGATGTGTGGCTCTTTAATTCTTTAAAATTGTAACTGTTGGCAAATCGCTGCGGTGTAAGAGGAATAAAACACTTTGGGACGTGCTGTTATAGTAAAATAATCAGCATGTCAGGGAATGTTTTATTCCTTACAGGTATGCCGGTATACCCCTCATAAATCACACTTCCTAACGTGGATACACATAAAATGACATATTTATATATATATATATATATATATATATATATATATATATATATATATATATAAAACCCAAAACATCAGTTTCCAAATAATTTTTATGTATGGAATTGTTGATAATGGTTGGATTTATGTCAGATCTGTCCTGTAAGAACATTTCTCTGTAGAGAGTTTAATACTAATTTAGCTCTAACATCATTTTTAAGATTTTATCAGGTATGTAAAGGTATGAATATTTACTTAGACGAAGCATCGTTAGCCCGGATCGTTTTTGTAAACAAAACTTTTCAAATGTTATTAAACAGTTACAGTGATTCACTGTGAAACATACTGCATTAAAGAACAACTCTGTTCACGTCACATCTGCCCTGAAACTCAACCTCATCATCTGCAGCTCTCTGATAAAAACATGATGACATTACTGACGACTGAGGTTTCGAGCGCGTTTATAAGCACAGATGTCTAAACATTTCTTACAGCTCAGACGCACAGCCGAGGCCTCTTTAGTGCCGCGTTGGGAATTAACTTCAGCTGCTCTTTTCTCACAACAGAACAATCATGCGAGTTCTGCACAGGATGCATACGGAGCGAGCAGGATGAGACGCCGCGGTATAAAATGTCAGCAAACAACTGTGGAAGGACAGGAAGGCCGTTTTCACATCATCGGGAGAGAAGACAGAACTGAAATGCCTCTTGCTATTGTTCTCACAAAAGGTCAAATCCGATCTAGTCACAGAATACTGAGGGAATTTTTGCGCTGAACAGGGGAAATGTAGTCTAGTTTGTGGGAACAATAACGGAGGTGTAATAACGTTAAGCTTTTTTTCCTGAAAATGAGAGTGCACTAATGCAGATGTGGAAACGGCGAGTACGTTTCTTCCGTCTCGTCTCGGATAAATTTCCAAACAAGTCCAAATTTCTGAAATGATGTGAAATGTTATATATGTTCCATCTACAATTCCAGAAGATAAAATCAATATTGCGACGATCTGAAGATAAAGGAATCTGAGTGAGGAATAAAAGACACTGTCGCGGCACTGTGGTGCCGTGACGGGAAAATAATCAACGACAGAGCGGCGTGAAGAAGCTGTGATACTGTTACTACTTTGAGTCAATTATTTTCCTACAACAGCACGTCCTGAAGTGTTTTATCCCTCTCACATCACAGCGATTTATCAGCCATTCCAATTTTTTTGTTTTTAATCTAACAAACATGTCATACTTTTTATCTGTTAATAGTTGCATTTAACGTTGTGGAACATTGACAAAACGAGTCAGTTCCTGTTCTCACTTACGCTATAGCAGCTATAAACATATCGTTCTCTCTCTCAAAGGTAATAAGACGAAAAAACAAACAAACAAACAAACAAACAAACACAAATAAACAGCTTGCTATGTTACCAATAAACGCCGCTGTCATGAAGACTTTCCCACTGTTACAAAAACCTAACACTGGAGACTCCCTACGTACACACTATATAAATGTCTCCTTGCAGAGAACTTCAACAACGGCGCATCGGCTATACAAGACCCCGTGAATGAGCAGTTGCTATAGAAACGATAACGTATTAACGATAACGAGCGCGTTAATACAAACCTGTGATTTTTAGCTGTGCTACTGTCACAGTTGCTGTTATAGAAAATGAATCAACCACCTTCTGACCAATCAGAATTTAGCAGCTCCCTGATTCTAATTACCATAACACATGGTGGTGTTTTCTACATAATCCATTTTTCATCTCTCTATCTATCTATCCATCCATCTATATTTATGTATGTATCTAATTATCTATCTTTCTATATGTATGTATGTATGTATCTATCTAAATTTATGTATCTATTTATGTATGCTTGTATGTATGCTTGTATCTATCTATCTATCTATCTATCTATCTATCTCTCTATCTATCTACCTACCTACCTACCTACCTACCTACCTACCTATCTATCTATCTGGAGGAGGAGCTTGATTATTATCTGGCACTCCTAGGGATAATCCACAGCATCATGATAAATCAAACTTAATAACACCTAAAAGAGGACAGAATGTGAAATGAAAAGTGGGTGAACGTAGTGGTCTCCGAACTTCTGCAGTAAAGATACTGTGATGCCAACCTCACTAACAATAAAATTACATAAAGAGACAAAAAAAAAAAAAACCTCCCAAAACAAGAGAGAATTTTACCTCAAAAACCCTCGCATATGTCAGTGGATGAAAAGACTATTTATGTTTTCTATTTATGTTTCTAAACTGTGTGCCAAGCGACAGTAAAAAAACAGCGATGAAAAAGTCTGATATGGTTAGTAATAATAATAATTAGCAGCAAAAATCCCAAGCGACCACAGTCCCGCCCACTCGATTTCTATTGGCTCACGGCAGAAGTGAAAGTCCCCGCCTTTCACATCTCCTGTCTTTTCCCTCTCAGCGATTTGCCTAAAATTTTTGTCGAATATTATTGTCGTGTATTACTCTAGCAAAGTGTAGAAACAAAATCGTAAACGCTACAGCTAAAGCGTAAACGTTAGCACGTCTTTCTACAGAACGTCGTGTTAAAGAGATGTTTGCTTTTTTTAAAGGACACCCAGAAATAGTTTGCAGATACAGTTTTTAATGTATCACAACAATGAGCAACAAACATACTTGATGAACTATTTCCAGAAGAAGTTGTTCAAATACCATCTACAATAAACGTCATTTCAACTATGACAACAGGTCTGTGACAAAATAAAAAAAGTTCCAAAACCATGTTATTTTACCGTAATACGGTACAGCTGAGACCTCAAACATTACAGTAACAAAAACTAATGAGACTACTCTCTATATATAAAACATCAATAACATTTTTGGTTTAGTTTATTTAAAGTTTTAGCCATAGGGGCTTCTTTTTTATTAAAACCTCAGGGTGCATTTCCTGTGTTACCCAGGCGTTGTAGAGTACATATTGTGAAGAATATGATTGCGCCGTGTGATGATCCCTTTGATATCCAGAAGAAACAATCCTAATTTCAACCTTTAGAAGGTGTCCTCTTTTGCTTCACGCTATCCATCCGTAAAAAGTTTTTTTTTGTTGTTTTTTTCTTTTTTGGCTGCTGTGCAGTTGCAACATTTATGTACAGTTATATTGTTGGACCATCCTTAAGTTTTTGTTTGTTTGCTTTACCAGTCCTTGTGTGGGAAGCATTTCTAGTCCAGGCTAAACACCGTTAGCACGTGGTGCCAGCCGACAGCTCAGTCTCGTAATGCTGCTCCACATTCAGGGAAAGGCTAAAGCACGTTTGTAAAGCCTTTGGAATCAGGACAGTCGCTTAGGATTTGGACAGAGGCAGGATTGCACCTTAGGAGGCCAAGATGTCTCTTATGAAACACAATCGAAAAGTGTCTTCAGGATTAAAATAAAATGTAAAAAAAAAAAAAAAAAAAAAAAAAAATGTTAAAATACTAAAAAAAAAAAATCTAAATAAGAACATTAAAAAGTTCACGTAAGAGTTAATTAAAAACCGTGACCTTTGTGTTTCAACTTTTTAAAAAAACAAAAAAAACAACTGTACAATAATAAACATGAAAAAACCCAGAAATGTTATGTGATTTCATCGTTTGAAACAATTTAAAGCATGATTTGATTTAACCTGTCAAACAGTTGCATTACATGCTACTTGTTCATCTCAGAATAGGAATACCAAAAAGCAATACATTTTTGCATTTCTTCATATTAATAAATTTTTTTTTAATTTTTTTTTTTTTTTTTTTTTTTTTTTTTTTTACCATGCACAGCCAACTACGAATATGTACAACAGCTTAGCTTTCTTTGTTCACAAGCCTTTTACTTTCATACAAACAGCCTTCTGTTACTTTGGAATGAATCACATTATCCTACTTACTTTTTTTTAATTATTATTATTTTTTTTAAACCAAACAAGAAAAAGTGTTTCGTTAAAAAAAAAAAAAAAAAAGGAAAAAAAGAACACCCTTTCACATTCTTTAAGTTCCACAAAAAAAGGAATAACAGGAAAAGAAAAAAAAATAAGGAAATCCCAACAAAAGCGAAGCGGTTTATGATTTCTGCATGGTAGGAAGCCGTGTGTGGTAAGAAGAGGATTTATGGCAAGCAAAATAAGGTTAGCAGCAAAACGGTGTTATAAGATAATACTTCGTAATGCATATATGACTAAAATGTGACAGGAAATCAACAAAAAATAAAAAATAAAAAATGATCAGTATGACAGAACAACAGAAGTGCCCAGAGTAGAATGGAAGTAACGTAACCTATGCACTAAATGGCAGTGTATAGGGCTAACACTGTATTCAGTCCTACAGGGAAAAGTTTTTATTATACAAAACAGACGCTTCGTCCCAAACCCCCTTTGTTGTTTAAAGCAGCTTTCTTGCTTACAAGAAGCAAAATGTTCATACCTTTTTTTTTTCTTTTTTAAAATTTTTTTTTTAATTTAGTTTTTTTTTGTTTTGTTTTAAATATTTCATCCAACTTGCACTTTAACAGTTTCAAGTATACAGTACTACTTTCATGGATGCACCAATTGATAAATAGGTCTCTGGATTGTTAGGCACCACAACTTCTAACAAATGTGGACCAAATCTGTTGCTGCACTACACACAAATAATAATAATAATAATAATAATAATAATAATAATAATAATAATAATAATAATAAACCAAACAAACGAACGAACGAAACGAAACTATTAAATTAACACATGGCCTATGAAAATGATTTTAAAAAAAA